>NW_004798043.1:252321-259372 GCF_000002075.1 Aplysia californica | reverse complement strand
AAAAAAAAACACCCCAAAAACAAACAACAACAACAAAACAACCAACAACCCCAAAACAACAAACAAATAAAAAAAACCAAAACACATTGTTAGATGTCTTCTTTTTCTACTTCAGGTTGTTCTGATGATGCTTTCAAGTGCGACAATGGTCACTGCATCCTGCCACAGTGGCGCTGCGACCAGGACCAGGATTGTTCCGATGGCTCGGACGAGGCCAACTGTACAGGTGAGCTGTGTCTTCGAACTTTGTTCTTCTGCCTGCTTTCTTATGTTGCTTGTTTCCTTTCTAGACGGCTGTCTTTCATTCTTCTTTTTATTTATTTCCTATGGCCAAGTTTCCTACCTAGGAAATGATGCTCACGTCTTGGGGGGGCCACTAGACATATTCCTCTCCACACTAGTACTCCTATGGCTTGGGCACATTGTGAAAGTGTTGTTGGTTATGTGACTCACTGCTCTATTGATGTCTCTGTTCTCATAGACATCACCAGCTTTGGTGGTGCAACGCTCTTCACTGTTGCATTTAGAAGATGATAGTTTGATTTCCTTTTAAGGGTAAGATTTTTTTGGGTATCATCTGTCCACTTGGACATTGTATTCCTCTAAGCCCTAGCTAGCCCTGATTGGCAAGGTCTAAGGAGTCCGCCTACTTAATGATCCAAATTGGGTCAATGGGGTTAGACACATTCGCAATTTTCATTTGTTCCCTCAGGTATCATGTGTGAGAAAGGACAACACGAATGCCACAACGGCTGTATCCCCCAGTCCTGGGTCTGTGACGGCCATGTCGACTGCCACGATAATTCTGATGAAGATGAGGATCTCTGCAGTAAGTGGAAGAACATCAATATTTTTGTTTACCCCTTGACCAGCCTAATGCCCGACAGGTATGTCACAGCTGTGCCTATTATCTCCTGCACTGACATACGGGTACATCACAAAAGTACAGCTGAAAAAAAAAAAGTACTTTCAACGGAAGAAAAACCTGACTTATTGAAAGGGTTCAATCAATGAAATAAATTGTTCCCCAGGGGAATTGGCTGTCAGGAGCAGGATTTGAATACTAATTTTGTTAATGATAAATTGAAGTAGGGTTAGATTTTTTTCTCTTCTTTTTTTTCCCTCTAGTTCATCTTTAAATGGACATCCCAGTCTCTAGTGCAAAGACTGCTGTTCGCTGCAGGTCCTCTAGGCCCCCATAGAATTTTTGGGTCTCTCTGCCTAGAGTTGGGCCAATATTTCTTATTAAGTGCCTCAGATTAATTTTCTATACTAAAGAGTTTCAAGAGTCTTCTTAACCTCTATAATGCCCTTTTTTAAAAACTTTGACCTCACGCCCACCTCATGTGATTTTTTTTCATACATAAGTCACACACCTCATGTGATTTTTTTTCATACATAAGTCACACTGTTGTCTCTCAAAGAATCTTCCAACAAGAAAAATAAAACCCAATTCTGTGACAATTGCCAAACACAACCTTAAAGTCCTAACAGAGGTGAAAGGGAAAAAGGTATCAAAATGAACTTCACCAACTCATTATTGTTGGAATTTGTGAAGTTTTACTCTCAGGAAATGCCAAATAGACAGCTGGATATGACTTCAAACCTTGAAGTATAGTGCTGGGTACTTCTTTGTATGAGACGGTTCTCCTTTTTTATATAGATGAAATTGTCCAAGATGACCACTCTCTGTTGAGGAGAAAAGTGGTTTCCTTTAGACAGGTGGGTGTCTTGGACAGTGTCATTATGATAGGCCTATTGAAAGCACTCAAGGAGGGAAAGTTGGAAGTGGTCAGTTGTACAGGTAATTATCTCGGATAGGTTGCCGAGAGAGCAGGTTGGACTGAAAATGTTTATATTTATGTGTTTGTGTGTGTGTTTGTGTTCCCCCTCAGAACAACACACGTGTTCGGAGGCCCAGTTCCGATGTTCCACGGGTCGCTGTATCCCACTTGAGTGGCTCTGTGATGGAGACAGTGACTGCCCTGGATCGGAGGATGAACAAGAAGGCAACGCAACACACTGTGGTCAGTTTGTGCTCTATGTTTTACAGCTTCTACTAAGCTGTTTAGGTCCTACTGGAGGAGTGTGGTATCAGCTACCTTGGGGGCTGACATTTTTTGTCTCTTGTTCTTTTTTGAGCATTTTGTAGCAAAAGAAGCTTGTATTTGCTTTATATCTGTGACATTGAAAGTGTTTTTAAAAAAATTTCATGTAGTGGATTTGAGAGCAGTTTAATTTAACAATGTTTATGTGTTGTGAGTGACCATCATAAAAAAAAGAGTATTTTATGAATAAGCCAGATTTTCCCTAGTCTGCTCAGAAGAGTTTTGCTGACTTGTTTTGTCATTGTATGTGTACGCTATAAGAAAAAGTTCATGTGTGCCTCCTGTTCCCCAGAAGGTTCTCTCACCTTCATATTATAACTGATGAGAAATGTGTGTGTGTGTGTGTGTGTGTGTGTGTCTGTGTGTGTGTCTGTCTGTCTGTCTGTCTGTCTGTCTGTCTGTCTGTCTGTCTGTCTGTCTGTGTCTGTGTCTGTTGTGTCTCTATATGTGTGTGATTATGTTTGTGTGTCTGTTGTATATGTGTGCATTTTTGTGTGTGTGTGTGTTTATGTGTGTGTGTGTGTAGGTATATGATAATACTTGTAAGTGTTTGCTTATGTTTTGAGCCTTAACCAAAGCCATGGCCCATCATAAAGTGTGTGTGTATATATATATATATATATATATATATATATATATATATATATATATATGTGTATTCACCTCTGTGTTCTCCACATTGTGTGTATATATGTGTGTATTACCCTGTTTTCCTCAGCCCCAGTCAAATGTAACCCAGACCAGTTCATGTGTCTGAACCGGCGTTGTATCCTGTCCGAGTTTTACTGTGATGGAGAGAATGATTGTCACGACAACTCAGACGAGCCAGATACTTGTGGTACGTTGAAGAGCATTTCAATACCTTAGAATTACAAAATTCATTCTGCTCAGTACCTAGTTTTGAGGAATTTGACCTAAAAAACTTTGAGTTTCCCATGTCAAGCTTTTTCAAATGCAATTTTTTAAATATCTTGATAACGACTCTGAATAATCTTATGGTTTTGATAGACAGAACATTGTGGTTCTGACCTCATGGTCTTAGTTACCCAAAATGGCCAAAAATGTCAGATTGAACTTTTAAATTCTAAAGTAGCGATTTGTATCACGATGCCAGTGGAATCAGGCGCTGGTCAATTTTTTGCATGGGGTGTTATTGGTATCATCTTAAAGCTTGTTCATTTGTTTTGCTTTCGATTTAAAAAAGATACCAATCTATCTTGAATAGAAGTCGAGATTTTTGTGATTGGAGTTGGAAAGTAGAAATTTACATTTTTTATATGCCTATGATAAACAGTTTTTAGTAAAGCCGTCACAGAAATGTTTTTCAATGGACGTAAAAGTTGTTCAGCCAACAAACAAAAATTCGAGAAGCTTGCAGAAAAATACTATTTTCTTCGATTTCATTATTTTGACAAGGGCCTGATTTTATCATGATGCCTCACATTTGTACACTCACATGTCATATGTATTGTGTCACCTTTTTGCTGTCTCATGGATCACTCAAGTTATCTCCTACCACCTAATTAGTGTCATTGCCTCTGCCCACCTAGTCAAATTTATTATGTACCATTCCTTTAATGCTGCTTTGGTTCGCTGCATGGACGGGTCAGATTTTGGAAATGTTCCCCAATTTCTCCATAATATGGTTTTTGAGCTGCTGTTTTAGATTTTGTTATTATTTGATCAAATTTTGATTAAAGTTTGAAAATTTAATTGTAGTTGTACGTAAAATTAATCTATTTCTTGTGATCAGTGTATCAAGAGTGTGCTGAGGATGAATACCGATGTGGCAGCAAGAACAATTTCCACTGCATCGGTGCTTCGAAGCGCTGCGACGGCAAGATTGACTGCCGAGACCACTCAGACGAGAAAGACTGCCCCCGCCCTGGAGAGGCGGATGGGATCAAGAATACGTGCAAGGACCCATCCCAGTTCCAGTGTGACAACCTAATGTGTATTGATGAGAAGTTGGTGTGTAACGGGAGGAACGACTGCCAGGACAACTCGGATGAACCGTCCATCTGTGGTGAGTGGCTCCGGTGGAACATGCAGCACACTCAACTCCTCATGCGGAGCTCCCTCCTTCTATCTCCACAAAATTTTCTTAATCTTTATGAAAGGAGATGGAACCAGTACTGTCCGTTTTTTTCATTTCTTCATCACTTCTTCCTTCCTTCCTCCATCTGAGATTTTTTTGTTCTCTGAATTTTCATGGTTCTGTGATACTGGCGAGTGGAAATGCCTTTCCCAAGGACACAGCGTCGGGCCCTTGACAGGATTCGAACCCACGACATTACGGTTGTGAATCTGAGAGTCTTACTATAAGGCCTAACCAGCAGACCAATCTCAGTGAAGTTGACCATAGCCTATCGTCTCTCTGAGCTCGTGGGTGGTTGGAGGGTGCTTTGTGTTGTTTGCTCCTTTGTTTCCTATCAAACATTTGTCATCCTTGTCTCTCCTCCTTTTTTGTGTTTGTTACTCTCTTGAACACCTCAAATCATTTGCACTTATATAACCTTATTGTGTTGCAAGTGCCGTAAAACTCTTAAAATTGAACTGTCTGAGCTCCTATAATGCCTGTGTCACTGTGTGCAGGTCTGGATGAGTGCAAGTCCAAGAAGTGGCCGCTGTGTGGGCCGAGGGGCAAGTGTATTGACAAGAAGATTGGCTACGAGTGTGAGTGCTACCCTGGCTATCAGGTGGAGGCCCTGACCCCCAGCAGCAAGCCTGGCTCACACTATAGGAAGTCATGTGTTGGTGAGTTGTGTCTGTGAGGTGTTTGTTTGTGTGTGATGTGTGATGTGTGCTGTGTCTGTATGGTGTTTGTCTGTTGTGTGTGGTTTGTGTTGCTTCTGGGAGTTGTTTGTCAGTGTGTTGTGTGTATTTGTTCTGTGTCAGTGTGTTGTGTATATTTGTTCTGTGTCAGCGTGTTGTGCATGCTGTGTCTGAGGTGTTTGTCAGTGGGTTGTGTGTGCTCTGTTTGTAAGTTATATGTACTGTGTGTTGTTTTTCTTATGTTTGTCAGTTATTTGTCTGTGTGTTGTGTTTTGTCAGTTATTTGTCAACGTGTTGTTTGTGTTGTGTCTCTGAGTTGTGTGTGCTGTGTCTGTGATGTATTTGTCAGTATGTTGTGTGTGAGGTGTCAGTGAGGTGTTTGTTTGTGTGTTGTGTGTGTTGTATCACTTAGTTGTAGTGTGTCTGAGTTGTGTGTGCTGTATCTGTCAGTTGTTTGTCAGTTATGCGTTCGTCAGTTGTTTGTGCATGGTGTGTCTCTTTTGTTTTCTTAGTGAGTTGTGTACTGTAAGTAGGGAACTTGGGGTGAGTTGTTTTACTAGCCGTTTGCAAAATTCACTTTTGGTGCTCTGTCTTTTGCTCTGTCTTCAGTGAGTATTGAGTTGGTGAGATGATGTAATAATAGGATGTATGGATGGTTGTCAGGTGCTTTGGTGTGATTTCTTCCTTCTTTCCCATCGTCCTTATTTCTCCTCCTTCTTTTTTGTGTTTGTTACTATATTGTAACACCTCTAATCTTTGGCGCGGGTGGTTGGCGGGTGCTCTGGTGTGGTCTGCTTCTTCTTTGCTATCAAACATCTATTGTCAGTATCTCCCCTTCTTCTTTTTTATGTTTGTTACTCTCTTGTAACACCTCTAATCTTCTGGCGCTCACATGACCGTACGCAGTTGCGAGCGCCGTAAAACCTCTACTAAAACATAATCTTCGGCACTGATATGACCTAATTGTGTTGCAAGTGCCATAAAACACTTACTAAAACAAAATAATGGGATGCATTGATGATGATGAGAGGATGGCCTCACTTATTGAGTTGATAACTGGAAAAGAAAGGTAAACAATTTCTGTTGATTTAGTCGTGATTGGACACGCAAAGACACATCTTTCCTTTGTGGCTTTTGAAAATGTTATGAAAGTCCTTGTCTTTTTACTGATAATAATGTAACATGGTTTGAATTTGCTCAGAAGATAGATATATTTCTCTGATTTTCAATCCAGCTCGATGGGACTCATTATTTGAGCCCAAGTCCTGTTTTTAAGACTGACAACAGAAGATGTTTATCCTGCTTCTCATATTATTAATGTGAAGGTAGATATTTAAAATGAAATTGTTGCCTCTTTTATCGTTTATAAGTATATGAAACAATTGTTGCCTTTATAATTATTACTGTTTATAAGGATGTTAAGCCCAATTCGTACAATGTTATACCTTTGATGAGGTGTGTGAAAAATGGCGTAAAATCCCTGAATGTCACATGGGCACTTTCTGTTTCAGACGTGGACGAGTGCAGTGTCAGTTTTCCCTGCAGCCATTACTGTGACAACAAAGTGGGTTCCTTCTCCTGTAGGTGTGCTGAAGGCTACAGACTGCACTCGGATGGGAGGACTTGTGTTGTTACTGATGGTGAGTGAGAGAGAGAGAGAGAGAGAGAGAGAGAGAGAGAGAGAGAGAGAGAGAGTGTGTGTGTGTGTGTGTGTGTGTGTGTGCGCATGCGTGCGTGTGTGCGCTTGCGCGTGCGTGCATGTGCATGCATGTGTGTGGATATATCTGTACATTGTGTGTGTGTTCCTACCCTCAGTGGGTATTTTCTTTTGGTGTGTTTAAAAATTGTGTCGATGTGCTTCTCCTTACTTTAACAAACATAATATAGACCATGACTTAATGCAATGTTTTGCCTGGTGCAGGTATCCCGCCTCAGCTCCTGGTGTCGAACCGCTACCACCTGCGTCTTATCAACACCAACAAGCTCAACCAGATGTACACCCTGACCAGCAACCTGAGCAACTCTGTGGCTGTGGACTTTGACTGGCAGGAGCAGGTCGTCTTCTGGTCCGACATCACACGAGAGAAGAGCAGTATCTCCCGCATGGCCTATGACTTTAGGACACACAAGGCTGGGGTGAGTTGTTTGTGAAGATGGTGTTGTGGGGG
>NW_004798043.1:248187-251406 GCF_000002075.1 Aplysia californica | reverse complement strand
GAGGTGAAGTCTCTGCACAGCACCACAGTGCGTAATCCTGACGGTTTGGCTGTAGACTGGGTTGGCCGCAACCTCTACTGGTGCGACAAGAACACAGATACCATTGAAGTCTCCCAGCTGGATGGAAGGTACCGGAAAGTTCTGCTCCGAGAAGGACTTAATGAGCCGCGAGCCCTAGAGGTAATTTATTGTCACCTGAAAGTTTTTTGTAGTTAAGAAAACTCTTTTTTTCCGATTTTGTGCTCAAAACTACTGCCACTTTTGCTATTAAAATTTGTGGAAGGGAATCAGAGATATTGATGTTTTTAGTGTTAGTAAGACAAAAGATTAGAGGCATAATAAGAGAGTAACAAACACAGAAAAGGAGGAGAGATCAGGATGATAAATGTTTGATTGAAAAGAAGGAGCAAACAACACAGGAGAACATGCCAACCACCTGCAGGTGTTGATGTTGAGGGGGCTGAGAAATGTTAATAGTGCCCTGTTCCACCAACAGGACTTGAAACTTCTCACAAGTGGGATGTCACACATAAACCAGTCGGTGGCGGGTGTGCTGGTGTGGTTTGCTTATTCTGTCTTATCAAACATCTATCATCTTTATCTCTCTTTCTTTTTTTGTGTTTGCTACTCTCTAGTAACCCCTAATTTTCTGCACTAATGTGACCAAATTGTGTTGCAAGTGCTGGAAAATGCTTACTAAATAAAAAACACACGTAAACCATGAGCTCTCTAAGTGTTTAAAACAATTACTCTCACTCTATTATTATCTCCTGCTCTGTTCTTTTTTGTGCTAGTCTCTTAAGCAAGAGTCAAGTTGAGATGTTAAAAAACCCCCCAAAAAACGAAAGGAGATACATATTGTAGGTAGGCCTTACAATTTCTAAAATAATGAAAAAGTTTTTCCTCTCTCCTAAAAAAAAGAACAACAAAAAAGAAACAACCCTTTTTTGGCTTTGAATATTTGAACAGCTTACCGATGATGTACATAAATTAATCTGATTTTGAAGGGAGCAGTTTTCATTATATGATAACAGATGACTTGAAAATTAAGCTGGATGTAAATCTGTTGGTCAGGTCAGTAATCAAGGGGTTCATGACATCACCTTTTTAGTGACCATTGCTCAAACTATTTCTTGAGGACTGCACTCTTGTTCCAGCTTTTTTCCCACTTGCTTCTTCTGCTCCAAACTATTCTATGTATGATGTATACATGGTTGTCAGAAAATCTAACCAGTTTTCTGGATTGAAAACAACATAACAACTAACCAGTTTTTAAAATCATGCTATGAGGACTATAAAGAAGTTGTGATCAGTCATGATAAAACCAAATGATTGGATGGTGAGTTGTGAAAGTTTTACTGGAGCATGTCTTGGGGTCTCATGCTGTGACTTTGTCTGCAGGTGTTCCCTAAGAAGGGTCTCCTTTTCTTCACGGACTGGGGTGATGTCCCTTACATTGGTCGACTGAACATGGATGGCACGGGTATGCGAAAGATCATCAATGAGAGCATCGCCTGGCCCAATGCGCTCACCATCGATTATATCACGGAGAAGATCTTCTGGGGCGACGGAAACCTCGACTACATCGGCATGGCTGAACTGGACGGTAGCAATCCGCAGGTCATTGGGAATAACCGCAGGACACCGCATATTTTTGCACTGACTACATTCCAAGGTGAGAGAGTAGTTGCATGTTTTTTTCCTAGGCCTCCCTCTGATGTTTAGCCTATTTATGTGTACCTCTGTGTAATAGGTTGCAGTTGTTGGACCTGATGACTGAAAGTGGGGATGGGGTGTTATTTTGTTTTTTAACTCTTTCACAGATGGGATTGTAATATGCAAATTGGATTTGAAATTGTTTGGTAAATTTATGTACCCTAATTATTTTATTTTATTTACTTTGTATCTTCTGTTTCCCTTCCATCTCCCATTTTCCAAAGTGGGTCTATATTTCCCTTGTCATGTTTTTCGTATGTCCTGACAGCTGTTCTTGAATTTTGCTTGTTGCAGGCTTTTTGTACTGGACAGACTGGGAGAGCAAAAGTGTCTTGACTGCACCTGTCTACACTGACACCAACGCCAATATTTCTAAGGTGGTCAGTGTACAGGACCGGCCCATGGACATCCAGATCGTCCACCCACTTCGACAGGCTCCAGGTGAGTGGTTGGTTAGCAGATGCTTTGGTGTGGTTTGCTCTTTCTTTCCTATCAAACAGTCTACTTGTCTTATCTCTCCTCTTCCTTTTTTTTTTGGTTTGTTACTAGTAGTAACACCTTTAATCTTCGGCTTTAAAATGATCTGATTATGTTGCAAGTGCTGTAACACTAAAACTAAAGGCTCTGGGTGAGCGTCTGACAGACCCTCCCTCTAATGTAGGGCAAAGAAGGATTTCCTTTTAGAGATAATACTTTTCCAAAAACACTCGGAGTAAGGGAAATATTGGACCGCATGTTTTTTACCTTTTAAGTGACAGACCCAGTGGGTATATTGGCAGATGATGATCTTACATTTGTAAAATTGTTTTGACTGTTCATCTCAATCTGGTGAGATTACTAGATTTTAAAAAAAATATCTGGTCCTTAATTTGCAACACCCTGCCTTGTCCAGCTGTAGCTGTCCTACTTCTGTGTCATAGTCAGTGGTTGGCGAGCACTCTTGTGTGGTTTGCTCCTTCTTTCACATCAAACATCTGTTGTCATTATCTCCCCTCTTTCATTCCTTTGTATGATATCTCTAGTAATACCTCTAATCTTCAGCACTCATATGACCTAATTTTGTTTGCAAGTGCCGTAAAACTCTGGTGAAAACAAAACGAAATTAACTGTGTCATTCTGTGCTGTTAATGAATATGATAACTTTTTGTTTCCTCCCCCAACCCTCACCCTACCCTGGCAGTTGTGGACAGGTTTGGCAAAAATCCGTGCGAGTACAAGAACTGTGACAAGCTCTGCCTGCTGCGCCCAGGGACCCACGGTCATGAGGTGGAAGCTGTCTGCGGCTGTCCAGAGCACTTCTACCTGGCTGCAGACGGAAGGTCTTGCATTGAGAACTGTACCAGGTCTGTATTGGGGTTTGGTATGATTGATGTTTGGAGGGGGTTCATGGGAGGGAGAGAGAGCCAGAGAGAGAGCGAGAGAGAGAGCGAGAGAGAGCGAGAGAGAGAGCCAGAGAGAGAGCCAGAGAGAGAGAGAGAGAGAGAGAGAGAGAGAGAGAGAGGG
>NW_004798043.1:235320-247357 GCF_000002075.1 Aplysia californica | reverse complement strand
TATACCCACACATGTGCACACACACACACACACACACACACACACACACACACACGCACACAAACGCACAAACACACACACACACATTCACTGTTGTCACTTGCTCATGCACACACCTCACACCTGCACATTTCTTGTCTCTGTCTGCCTCCAGGACCCTATTACTGTGCCCATCACGGCATGTTCCAGTGTGCCAGTGCCACTTCTGCCAAGGACTGTCTGCTGCCCCTACGGATCTGTGACGGAGTTGCTCAGTGTCAGGATGGCTCGGATGAAAGCAACTGCTGTGAGTTGATAGGAAGGGGAGGTGTATTTTTTTGTACAGTCATGTGGGAGGTATGATGTAGATCGATTTTATAGTGTCTACTTCTATGTGAACACAGCTGTAGGTGTCTTACGTAAATGCAAGTACTGTTGAAGTTGTTTAAGACGATGATCTGTTGTCAAGGAGAAAAGTATGTGTTTGTGTGTGTGTGTGTGTGGGTGTGTGTGTGTGTGTGTGTGTGTGTGTGTTGTGTGTGAGTGTGTGTGTGTGTATGTGTATGTGGTGCGCGTATGTGTGTGCATGTGTCACTCGGGCATATGTCACTCAGACCTGTGTTTCTCTGTGTCTTTGTGTGTAAGTGAGCATGGAGGGGAAGGAAACTGGAATGAAAAGAGGACAGATGTAGCTCCTAGTTTATGGGTGTGTACGTGCATGTGGTGTGCTTGTGTGTGTGTATGGTGTGTATGTGAGAGAGAGAGAGAGAGAGAGAGAGAGAGAGAGAGAGAGAGAGAGCACATATATGTTTCCCATTGAGGGTTGCTATGAGATCTCCTGTGTTGGCTCACCCAGGTGGGTGGTTGGCAGGTGCTCTGGTGTGGTTTGCTCCTTTTTTCCTATCAAACTTCTATCGTCCTTATCTCTCCTTTTTTTGTGTGTTTGTTACTCTCTAGTAACACATCTATTCTTCGGCACTTGTATAACCTTATTGTGTTGTAAGTGGCGTAATACTTTTATTAAAACTAAAACTAAAACTCACCCACAGCTACGTACACATGCATGGAGCACTTTGTCAAGTGTCGTGCGGACAACAAATGTATCCCCAAGTCCCAGTTCTGTGACGGGGTTCCCCACTGCTCCGACCACGAAGATGAACTCAACTGTGGTAAGACTTGCTGACCTCAGCACTTGACACAGCTTGTGGGTGGTTGGCAGATGCTCTGGTGTGGGTTGCTCCTTCTTTTCTATCTGACATCTATATTCCATCACCCTCCTCCTTTATTATTTTGTATGTTACACTCTAGTAACACCTCAAATCTTCAGCACTTAAATAACCTGAATGCATTGCAAGTGATGTTAAACTCTTACTTAAAATGACAGGCTTCTTTAGGTTGTCAGAGACTTGGTCCTTTTTCAGTTATTTCCACTTTGTGTTTTCTACCTGCCTTAGTTTAGGTTTGGCTGGTAGTTTTTTTCCAGGCCCAATGTGATAGGTTGGACTGATGATAAGTGTTGTGTTCAAGCGCCTAACAGGTTGCTGAAACAGCTCTGTGCATTTTTTCACCATTTCGTTGGATTATGACATGTGATTTCTACGAATTTAATATAATTGATTATCAAACGATAACTCCCTACTTGTGACTTCTGTAAAATCATACATAACATATGGAGAGAGAACTTTCTCCTGTTTTGGTCCATTTATGTTGAACAGATTACCCAAGGAACTAAGACAAACAAGAACCCTTGATAGCTTCAAAAGACATCTTAAGCATTTTCTGTTCCTACAGGCCTATCCTTCATAAGTTTTTTGCCTGATCTCCTGAGACTACCGTGCCCCTATGCCTGAGCTCCTTACCAAAATATATTACTAACATTCCTATGATCGTTGGAATCACTTTCCGTATCCTACTCAAGGTAGTCCTTGTAATTACCAGCATTTAGTTCAGAAAGATCTTCAAAATAATCAATAACGTGCTGTATAGTCCCGATGGTCCTGGTTGGGAATAGGGTCTCGCTTACCGGTGTACCAGTGGCTAGGCGTAGGGGCAATTTTACGTGCCACTGGTGTACCGTACAGGTGGCTAGGGCTCAAAGGGTTAACCTTTCACTTTTTGCTGGTGGTTTCCATTTTAAATGCTGGGAACAAAGCTGGAAGTGATGGGACTTATTAATTTTAATTAAATTTTTTTGGAGTCAAAAGCGCAGGTATAGATTTTGTCCACAAGGAGAGACTGATGGGTCTGAAACTAGATCTGTTTTCTGAGATAGACCCTCATTGTTTTAACAGACCCTCAAAGCACTTAGTCAAATGTCTTTTTGGTACTGCTTGGAGATGCTTTTATTGTGTGTCAGGTACATGCACATCTAAAGACATGTAACTGTTTAAGAAGTATGTGTTTACTACATGTGAATGGAAATGAAGGTGTGACTAGTGAATGTTGAGAAATTCGGAGTATCAGTTATTGTAGTCATAGAAAATAGTAATGATTTGCCTCTTTTCATTTGCAGTCATTCACAAACTGGAAATATAGTCAGTGACAAAGAGTTAGACTCATCATATTATGTCTGAGTTTGTGCATAATTTGGGAGAATTGAATGAGGCTTTACTAACTATCATATCAATGACTTCAAGCACAAACCACTTAAATCAGAAAACGTACTTTTTACTGGAGAAGGGGGAAAAAATTGATTTTCTTGGAACTGATGGTGAAACATGAATACTTTTATCTCATGACTGATTGGCATTCTTGTATCAGTCTGACAGCTGGAATGTAAATAGATGTTGTTTAAAATATGGTTGTCTTGCTATGTAAAGTATAAAAATCATCAGAGGGTTTTTGAAGCTTAAAAACATTGGAAGTTCAGAGTTTTGTGGCTCGTACCAATGGTGAATGCTCTCTCCCAGCTCATTGACCTCAATAGGTTGATAGTTAGTGGCAGGTGCTGTGGTTTGCCCCTTCTTTCCAATAAAAAATATGTCAGTTTTATCTCTCCTCTTCCTTTTCTATGTTTACTACTCTCTTGTAGTATCTCTCACCTTCAGCACTTATACGACCTATTTGTGTTGTTGCTGTAAAACTTTTACTAAAACAAACATGACCTCACTGATCATTGTTGAAGACTTGCTATATCATGGGATTGTAAGTTTTTCTGACATCAGCTGTTGTTTTCCTTCCAGAGAACAATTCTTGTCCTGAGAGTATGTTTAACTGCACCAACGGCAAGTGTGTGCCTTATGTGTGGAAATGCGACAATGACAACGACTGTGGGGACAACAGTGACGAGCCAGCTGACTGCAAGTCGGTCACTTGCAAGGAGGGTCACTTCAAGTGTAAGGGAACCGGCAAGTGTATCCCAGAGGTAAGCTGGCTGGAGGGTCTACCAGGAATCTCCTTGTATCTCTAGATGTTTACACTCATGTTTGCTCTAGTTCATAAAGGGTTTTCATTTGAATTCCTTTGCTGTGCCGGTGGTTTGCAGGGGCTCGAGTTTGGTTTACTCTTTCTTTTCCATCAGATGTCTGTTGTCCAGATCTCTCATCTATTTTCTAAAAGGATTATTACTCTCTTGAAATACCTTTAATTTTAGGCACTTATATGACCTTATTGTGTTGTAAGTGCTGTAAAACCCTTACAAAACCTAAACTTTTCTAAAAATAAACCTCTGCTGGGAATTTTTATGCTGTCTGTCTCTCTTTGTCTCTCCTTTTATTTATCTCATACTAAATAAAGGCAAATACAATATGTACATACAATAATTCATAAACATCACGTAATACACAAAATTGCTCCAGTGTTATCTTGCAAAAACGCTATTGGTGGTCACCACCTTGCAGCTTTCTGTTTTTGAATTGGGCTTACTAAAATATATGAGGACACACCCCAGTGCCCAGCCGTCTAAAGGTCATATCTACCGTTTGGTCTAACGTTGTCTTTCTCCTTACATCTGCTGTTGGTGGGTGGTTGAAGGCTGCCACTGCTGGGTTCTACTTCTTTCCTTTCTTTTTTGTTTTTTTTCTATGTATTTGTCTTACCCTTTCCTTGCACTATATGTTATTTTCTTTTCTCAATATACAGAGGGTGGTTGGCGGGTGCTCTGGTGTGGTTTGCTCCTTCTTTTATATCAGACGTCTATTATCCTATCCCTTCTCTTGTTTTTGTGTATTACTCTCCAGTAACACCTCTAATTTTTGGCACTTGTATGACCTATTTGTGTTGCAAATGCCGTAAACTTTTACTAAAACTAAACAAAAACTTTCTTCGACAGCCATGGAAGTGTGACGGGGATCAGGACTGTGGTGATGATGATGACTCTGATGAGGCTCAGGACATTTGCAGTGAGTAACGTACACATATATGTGGACCCACAAATGTCGTTTTGTACGTCAACACTCACATATGCTCATCTACATGCATATACGCCAACACACACACGCACACACACACAAATACACACACCTTTTCAAACGTCTTTGGGGGTGGTTGGTGGGTTCTGTGTTGCAGCTTGCTCGTTCTGTCCTATCAGAGATCAATCACCCTGATCTTTCCTCCTTTTCTGCTTTGTATGTTACTCACTAGTAGTAACCCCGCTAAGCTTTGGCTCTTACATTACCTATTTATGTTGCAATTGCTGTTAAAATCTCACAAAAACTTAAGAAAAATTGTGTTTCAGCACTCGGACATACAGATCTATATGCATATGCATCAACAGACACACAATCAGACTTTATCATTCTCTTATATAAAATACCTATTTAGAGAGATTTGCACCAGTGCCAGCATATGCATGCATGCACTCTGTACACAAAAACAATATACAAAAAACTTGCATTACATTCTTTGCCCTTGTGCAAGACATCTCTAAAGAGCACTGGACTTGTTTGGGCTACACCCCTCCCCCCATATTATTTATCTACCTCTCTCTCTCTCTCTCTCTCTCTCTCTCTCTCTCTCTCTCTCTCTCTCTCTCTTACTGTCTCTCTCTCTCTCTCATACTGTCTCTCCCTCCTCCATTTCTCTCTCTCCTCCATCTCCATCTCCATCTCTCTCTCTCTCTCTCTCTCTCTCTCTCTCTCTCTCTCTCTCTCTCTCTCTCTCTCTCTCTCTCTCTCTCTCTCTCTCTCTCTCTTCTTCCAACATGAATTGAGGTGGGTGGATGGTGGAGGGGGTTATTAGTTTTCTGTATTTTGAGAATCTACCTTCACATTATGATGTTATACTTTCACTTTAGTTTTCCTAGAGCAATGGCGTTATCCCTAACTTGGCTGTTTCTTCCTCCACCCCCAGGTACTCAGACTTGCAACCCCTCCAACTTCCGCTGCCTTAATGGTCACTGCATCCCTGGTCGATGGCGCTGCGACAATTACGATGACTGCCAGGACCACTCGGACGAACAGGGCTGTGGTCAGTCCTCTCTCATCTGTTACATGTCTAGTCTGACTATCACCTCTTTTTACCTAGTGTTTCTACATTTCTTCTGTCATTGTAAAATTTTCTAGGGTGGTTGGCGAGTGCTCTGGTGTAGTTTGCTCTTTTTTTCCCCACCAAACATCTATTGTCCTTGTCTCTCTTCTGTCTTTTCTATGTGTGTTAATCGTTTGAAATACCTCTTAAGCTTCTGTTGTATGACCTATTTGTGTTGCAAGTGACGTAACACTTTTACCACTATTAAAAGCTCATATTTTCCTGTTGTCTGTTCTCTCACTGCTTCTTTGCCTCTTAAATTGTCTCAGTCTATGGAGTGGATAAATTTATTGTCGTTTAAATCACTATATCATGTTCCACTGTAGCTGGACTTACGCATTAAAGATTGAAATTCTAGCGTATACGGGGTTAAAATTATGCTGTCCAGACTTGGAGATTTGCTATCTGGTGCCAACGAAAAGAACTCTTCACTTTTGTCCTTATGGTCAAATAATCTATTTTAAATTTCTCTGGGACCCGTTCTTTCACCTTTTCGTTCCTTTATGTATGTCCAGTTGTAACAAAGTATTGTATAAGTTTTTAAAAAAATATCTGACTTAAATTCATAATTTTCATGATTTTGAAAGAAATGGGCAAATTTTTCATGATTTTGAAAGAAGTGGGAAAATGCAAGTCAGTGGCGAAATGTTAAAAGGGACGCTACTGCATTGGAACGTTGGGCAAAAGTGATTTTTTAAAAGTATGTGTGGACACAGACACAACACCCCCACCCCCACCCACCCACCCACCCACACACACACACACACACACACACACACACACACACACACACACACCACCTCCATTGTGTACAGTAGTTAATGGCGCTGTTGTTTTACTCTGTCAGGTGTTCGCGAGTGTTATGACAATGAGTTCAAGTGCACCAACGGACGCTGTATTCCTAAGTCACTGGCCTGCAATGGCGTGACTGACTGTCCCGATGGAAATGATGAAACCAGTTGCGGTATGTGTATCTTGGGATTTTTTTTAGTGATGTTTGTTTTAGTGTGGTCAGCTTGTCTATTGGCCACGTGCCTTGTGATTGGTTTTTGTATTCTGTGTGTGGGTGGGCGGTTGGTGGGCGCTCTGGTGTGGTTTGCTCTTTCTTTCCTATCAAACAGGTATCGTCCATATCTCCCCCACCTTCTTTTTTGTGTTTGTTACTCTTTTGTAACACCTCTAATCTTTGGCACTTATATGACCTTATTGTGTTGCAAGTGCCGTAAAACGCTTACTAAAACTATCTTGCTTCCTTCTTTCCTTTGTTTGTTACCCTCATGTAACACCTCTTATCTTTGGCACATAAATGATATATTTGTGGTGCAAGTACTGTAAAACTCGTACTGAAGACTAATACTGAAACGCTTTTCTCTCTGTGATGTATTTCCTCTGGGTCGTTCTGTTGTGGTTTGCTCACTTTGTTTTGTTTAATGTAGTCATTTCTTTTAAAAAAGTATTTTCTAAGGTAATTTCTATAGGAAGTTTACTGTTATAAGTCACTTTTTGGTTGTTTTGTTGTCTTCATTTCTGTTTTTATGGTGGTTGCAGGGTGCTACTGATAGATCTTACTTTTCTGTCTGTCTTCTTGCTTTTCCTGTTCACTTCTTTTCAAATTCGTGTCCATGTGTTTCTCTATACCCAACAAACCAAACCAAACAAACTAACAAACAAACAAAAAATTATTGTTTTCAGGTCAAATGTACTTCTCTTTATCTGTGAACAAAAGAACAAACAAAGTAAATGACTGCTTTCATGTCAGTTGTACTTCTATTTACCGGAACAAAGAAAGTAAATAACTGTTATCGTGTCAGTGTGCTTCTCTTTCCTGGACCAAACAAACTAAATAATTGTTATGGTGTCAGTGTGTTTCTTTTACCTGTAACGATCCTCTCTTTCCCCTCAGATCTGAAATGCGACAATGCGACAGAGTTCCAGTGCCAGCGACCGGCTGAGTGCATCTCTCTGACCTGGAAGTGTGACGGAGAGATTGACTGTGAGGATGGCACGGACGAGTGGACCTGTCCTAGTAAGTTACACTCATAATCCTCCCCTCAACTCTTGCAAATTGTTTCAGTTTTTAGTTTAAGGAAGAATTCCATGGCATTTACTACACATCTTGGCCACATAAATGCTGAATATTAGAGGTGTTGTTATTAGAGAGTAGCACACAAAGAAAAGAAGGAGAGATAGGGATGATAGTTCTTTTATAGGAAAGAAGGAGCAAACCACACCAAAGCCCATACCAATCACCCAGAGTGCACAAACTTCTAAAAAGCTACAGGCATTTATCAAAAGATGCGTAAGGAAAATATGCGAAATTTATTAGCCTGACACCATAAGAAATGAATAAGTATGGAAGCAAGCAAAAAACCCCCAAAAACCCCCAAACAAACACAAAGAAAAACGACAGAAAATATGGAGGGTTTTGTGATAGTCAAAACTGAAGAAGTGAAATGTGCTTGTAATACACATGTAGCAGAAGTTTGCATGTACTTGTATATGTCTTAAACTAAAGCGAAATGTTATGTTTTTCTTTTACCCCCCCTCCCCCTGCTACTCCATCCCATCCCACCCCATCCCACATCACCCCACCTCACCACACTCCACCACCAGACCGTGAGTGCTCCCATCTGGAGTTCAAGTGCAGCAACTCTGTCTGTGTGCCAAAGCAGTTCCGATGTGACAGTGACAATGACTGCGGGGATAACAGCGACGAGGAAAGATGCGGTAGGTAGCAATGTTGACTTGATGAATGTTGCATGCTCAATACAAAATGACAATGACAATTCATGTCACTATCACATGTTCTAATTAAAATGATATCTCACTGTCAGAATTATATAATGTACAAAAGAAAACATCCTTTTTTTCCCAGGATATCCTTTTCATGAAATTGTTTTACCATGATATGCTTGCACACAGAAAAACTGACACTCACACACACGCTCACTCAAATACACTAACGCACTCTTTCTCTCTCATTCTCTCTCATTCTCTCTCATTCTCTCTCTCTCTCTCTCTCTCTCTCTCTCTCTCTCTCTCTCTCTCTCTCTTTCTCTCTCTCTCTCTCTCTCTCTCTCTCTTTCACAAACACACAAACACACACACACATTCAGAAACACAAACACACACACACACACACACACAGAATCACACAAACACACACACCTACAGAAAGACACAAACACACTCACACATATATGTGCGCACACACATTTGTGCCATATACTTTTTGTTTTGTGACTATTTTTAGCTGTTCCATCCAATGTGTGATCTACTCTCACCTTGATTTTAAAGAGATAACAGTTTAAATTTATGGGGATGATAATATTATCATCTTCAGAATAGAGTCATTGTATCATCATTAACATCATCAGTTTCATCATCTTCATCATCATCATCATCATCATCATCATCATCATCATCATCATCATCATCATCATCATCATCTTGATTAGCTGTTGTTCCTTTCTCTGCGTCAGATGAAATTGCCTGCCCACCTGGTCGGTTCCGCTGCAAGGATCACACGTGTATCTGGAGCAGCATGGTGTGTAACAATGAGAAGGACTGCGCTGGTGGGGAGGATGAGAGTCATGACTTGTGTAAGTTATAACACACTGGTGTGTAGTGCGTTGTTGTAAAATAGTGTATGATGCGTCCTGGTGTGTAGTATGTTAATGTAAGTTAGTGTGTACTGTGTATTATATACTGGTGTGTAATGTTTTGTCATACACTTATCTGTAATTTTTATAACACATTGGTGTGTAGTGTGTTGTCATACACTAATGTGTATGACATGAAGTGTATGACATGATGGTGTGAAGTGTGTTGTCACATGCTGATATGTTGTGTGTAAGGTCATTTATTGTATTTGTAATCCATACTCTGACATAAGCACAGGAGTGATGGTGCTATTAGAAAGTGCTGTCTGTTTGGAATATGCACTACTTACAAATGATAAATGTACGAGGAAAATTCAGTTCTGCTCTACCAGAATGCTTCTTCTTTCCTAACAAACATCTATCGTCCTTATCTGCCCTCCTTCTTTTTTGTATTTGTTACTCTCTTGTAACACCTCCAAACTTCGTCACTTATATCATCCTATTGTGTTTCAAGTGCCATAAAATGCTTACTTAAACTAAATAAGTGGGATACCACTTTTCCACCATCTTTTTGCTTTGATATTGTATCCAATTCAGTTGATCTTGTCTGGGATGAAATAGCCCATGTCCTAAATGATCCAGACAGTGTTGATGGTGACGAAAAAAGATTTGCTATCAGTTACAAGTGTGTCATAGTGTGTCCATATCTCTCCTCCTTTATTTGGTATTTGTTAATCTCTAGAAACACCTTTAATCTTCAACATTTTTGGGAACTATTTGTATTGCAAGTACTGTGCAAATCTTACTTTAAAAAAACACTCTCCTCCTTTTTTGTGTATGTTACCCTCTAGTAACACTTTTTATCTTTGGCACTAACATGAACTATTTGTGATGCAAGTGCTTTAAGACTGTTAATAGAACTTTAAAAAGTTTATGATGTATTCATGAAGTGTGTTCCTGCTGTTTGTTGTACTCAGGCTCGTTTGTGAAGAACTGCACCTGGCCCAACGTGCTTTGTGAGTCCAAGCTGGAGTGTATCCAGCCCAAGCAGGTCTGTGACTCGCACCAGGACTGTCTTGACGGCTCTGATGAGGACAGCAAACTGTGCAGTGAGTGCTTTTATTTACTTAAAATTTATACAACTGGTGAGGTCAGCAAACTCTTCAGTGAGTGCTTTTATTTACTTAGAATTTATACTACTGATGAGGTCAGCAAACTCTTCAGTGAATGCTTTTATTTACTTTGAATTTATACTACTGATGAGGTCAGCAAACTCTGTAGTGAATGCTGTCATTTTCTTAAGTCTTAAGATTTATGCTATTGATGATGTCCGCAAACACTTGTAGTGAGTGCTCTCATTCACATAGAATTTATACTACTGATGAGTACAGCAAACTGTGAAGTGGGGGGGGGTGTCTCGTGGTCTAGAGATTAAGGTGTTCACCTCTCATTCTGTAGGTCCTGCCTCCGAATCCGGATAGCGACGGAAATTTTTCTTCTTAAAAAATAGTCTCCTTTCACCTCCTTTCCTGCTCTCTAGCAATGTTCTGTCTTCTGCTTTTGTCTCCACTTTCTGCCCCCATCCCCCTCACCTCCTTTACCCCCTCCTCTGGGCTCCCGACTCTTTCTGCAGCCTTTCTACCGCGACTCCTTGACTCCTTCTTACTGCTGTCTTTCAGCCACACCCCTGATATAATAGTAGGAAAGATCTACATTTAGCCTTCTCTGACATAGGTGAAAAATCACGGAGGTCTCGTGAGCAAGTTGCGCATGTTAAAGATCCCTTGATGGTCTAAAATGGATAAGTGTAGGCATCGGCCTCAACCTCGGCAAAGTTCAAAATTTCTTACCAACTATAAATATTTAATGTTTCCCATACGCTCATATGACCTTATGCAGTTGTGAGCGCTGTGAAACACGTACCAAACCCCCCCCCCCAAAACAAAAAAACCCCTCTTCAGTGAGAGCTTTTATTTACTTTAAATTTATACTACTGATTAGGACTTCATTGCTGCAGTGAGTGCTCACATTTAATTTAGAAACTACATATCTGATGAGGTCAGCAACCTTTGCAGTGAATACTCTCATTTGCTTAAGATTTGTGCTATTGATGATGTCAGCAAACTCTTGTGCCCCTCATTCACATAGAATTTATACTACTGATGAGGACAGCAAACTGTGTAGCAAATGCTCTCATTTGCTTAGAATTTACACCCTACTATTCTCACGGTAAGTCACTTTGCAGGCAGAGCCCTTGAACCGATGTCTGAGTATCTCCGTCTTTCTGCTGGAATGCTGTTTCTCAGTCGCCTGGCTTTGCCTAGTTAATGATCTAAATTGAGTTGAAAGGAGAGTAAAAGATTTATAATTACAATTTTGAGAGCACTTGATTTGATCTCCAGCCTCTGAATGGTTTCATTATGTGGAGAATAAGCTTAACCTTTCATGTTTCCATCAGATTTGTAACTGTGTCAAGGAGGTCTGAGGTCTGCTATTCAGATGCAGACTGTTGGTGTCTTCTGTTTTGTCTTTTACAGAGATACATGTTGTAAGGGGTTACGGACTTTTTGTGAAGTAAAAGGTCTTGAAGTTTTATTAATTGCTTTTTTCTAATGCTATAATTTCTTATAATTCAAATGCTGGGTTTTCCCACCTTTTATTACACGGTATGTATTTCAAGAGGGTTTATTTTAAAAAAAAAATATTTGGGGAGAGAGAGAGAGAAGTAATATGACTTAAAAGGTCTCAAACAAGCAAAAATGAACTCCCATGTTATCTGCTGGTCTCCTCAGACTCCCTGAACACGACTCGCACAGACAGCTGCAAAGAGTTCAACGGTGGCTGCGAGCACCATTGTAAAGACACTCAGTATGGCCCACAGTGTTCCTGCAAGATCTACCACAAGCTCAACGCTGATGGACTCTCCTGCTCTTGTAAGCTTTTGACTTGCTGGGAAAGGAAGAGGGATGGTGGTAGTGGGTTGGGGGGGG
>NW_004798043.1:230264-235173 GCF_000002075.1 Aplysia californica | reverse complement strand
GGGTGTCACCATGTCTTGTTGGTCTGTAAAAGATTTGCAGACTTGCTATCTGTCCCTAAATTCCATGAACTGTCCCAGATTCAGCATTCAGGAATTGGAGATCCATATCACATGAACTGTGCCAGAACCATTCCCACTTGATGTGATTTTGTTCTTTTTCAAGTATTCTAATGTTTTACGTTGGATGTCAGTGACTGGGTTTTGAAAAAGTCACACACACTCCTACTTTTACTCGTGTTTCCCCCCCCCCCCCCAGTGGACAACCCGTGTGAGCACTACCATGCCTGCTCCCAGCACTGTGAGTTCCACTCCTACAAGATCAACTGTAGCTGTGAGAAAGGCTTTGAGCGGAGGATCTTTGACAACAACGCCACCCTGTCCACCTGTGTTGCAACAGGTACAGCCTCACCTTACTTTAACTCTTTTAATTCATTAGTAAAGTTTTTGAAATTGTTCTAGACTGTCTGTTCTTCTGTTTTTCTACTTATATGATGATGATGATGATGATTATAAATTTTGAAATTCTACACAGTCTCTACCATTTTTTTGTCTTTTGTCTTTTTATCTTAAAGTTGTCTACGACGATGATGATGATGATGATGATGATGATGATGATGATGATGATGATGATGATGAAGAAGAAGCCTTGGAGGGGAAACACTTAATCAACGAATATTTTCTTTAAAATTTTTTATTCACATTTCATGCTAAAATTTAATCAAGATTCTCCCTGCCTACTGTGCTTTTTCAATGATAATAATGATGATGATGATGGTAATGATGATGAGTTATTCTAAAGGAAGTTTTTGATATGAAATGCTGAGTTGTTTTAATTTAAAAGTTTAGTCATATTTTGTACATTAAACTGGAAATTTTCCAAGTATAATGTATAACTGACTGCAGTTTGTTTTTACCAGAGTTAGATAGAACTTTTTACAGGAAAGATAAAAAGATTTTGGTTTTCATCCAGATACTGCTCACAGCCACTGAGCCAGAACCCCATTGTACATTATTTTTACCGGCCCACAACTTGTATTTACTGACAAAATTCGAAAAATGGTATATGAAACTTTTTGTAACTTGTTACCTGTTTAACACGATAACATTTATTGTTATTCTTTTTAAGATATGACCTCTTCACCAAAATTATGACTTGATGATGACACACTTTCGGATAATGATCCTTTTTTTCTCATCTTGCTTTGCCTTGATGCAGGAGAAGAGCCCCATATGCTGATCGTAGAGAAAGGCAATGTCCTGCTGAAGAGCCAGCTCAGTTCCTCTTCTGCACCCAAGGCTTTCATCCCAAAGGTAAGAGCTGATTCACTTAATCGGCACCTGGCACCCATTGCAGGGCAGCCTTTTTTTGCATAAAATGGAGATCACTCAGCCAACGTGGGATGGACTTTAACAGATGGGTTTTTTTTTTTTTTCTTATTTGGACACCCTATTTTTCTGCAAAATAATGTACTAGCCGAAAATGATTCCAATACTTCTTTTCATATTGTTATTTGTAGTCCTAATTCCAAACAGCAATTGTTGTATGTTTTTTCAAACGGTCTTTTTTGGAAAAACATCAAAGAACTTGCTCAAAGCGGACTGAGCTTTGTGCCAGGATGTGCGGCTCAAAATTTTGTGCGGGTGGTTGGAGGGCACCACTGGTAGGTCCTACTTCTTATCTTTCCATCTGTTGTTTATGTATTTATGTCTTGCTTCTTTCCTGCACTATATGACTGTTATTGTGTTGATGGGATTCTATTTACTCAAATTCTGACTCAAAATTTTGTCATTTACGCAGAATGAGAGTAATGTGATCATCTCCATTGATGTGGATATCGCCAAGGACACCGCCTTCTTCATCAACCACACTGGAATGACCTTTAACCTCATGAAGCAGACGGATCTGACCTGGTCAAGTCAGCAGAACAAGAGGAGGAGGAGGAGGAGTATGGTCTCCTTTGCCAAACCTCCAGTGAGTGAATGAGACTCATGTCAACAGAGTGAAGGATAGACACTGACCTGCTCTGTTTTGTTTACCCTTGTTTTTTTTTAATGTAGGTGTTTTTACACCGTCATTGATTTAATTTAGAGCATTCTGAAGGCAGGCTCAGAGCTAGCTTGGGCTGAAAGGGATACATCTTCCCAGCAGAAAGGCAGATCTACTTGATAAAGATCCTTCCCCACTTCTTTCCCCCCCCCTCCCTTTTTTGTTGTTATTGTCTTTTTTTGCTTTTTTCTTTCATCAACTGACAAGGATTAAACTGAGGTACTCTTAGTCCTTTCTCTTACCATATATTAAAACCAAGCATCAAATTTCCATCTGTTTATACAAAATGCATGTCTGCCTTTGTGGCGCACAGGAAGCCCTCTGAGTGGTTGGCAGGTGCTCGGGTGTGGTTTGCTCCTTGTGTCTGATCCAACATCATGGTCTCCTACCTCTCGCTCTTTTCTTTGTAAGTTGCTCTCAAGTAACATTTCTAATCTTCAACACTTTTACAAGAGGGGTTCAAGAAGTCTTTGGTCTAAATATGAAGGAATAAAGATAGAGCTTTGTAACTTGGCACACATACTTTTATTTCTCTACATAGTCACCACGCAGAGTAACACATTTCTGTCTCCTCTCTTTGACCTTCAAAAGTCCTTGAGAGAAAAATGACCCAGAATAGGCCCCTAACCAGTCTTCAACAGCTTCAATGGCGTCCATGTTGTCATGGAAACGAGGTCCTTTGAGTGATTATTTTAGATTAGGAAACAGAAAAAAGTTAGAGGGGGCTAGGTCTGGTGAATAAGCTGGCTGTGACAGAATTTCAAAGCCGCACTGTTGTGCTGTCTGGACTGCTTGTTGTGCCCTGTGCCCAAGGGCGTTGTCATGCAGTAGGAGGACTCCATTACGGAGTTTTCCACGCCTTTTTCTCACCAATTCAGACCGCAATTTTATCAGCAAACCCGAGTAGTAGTCTCCTGTGACGGTTTTTCCATTTTCCAGGTAGTCAGTTACAATGACACCTTCACAATCCCAGAAGCACAACAGCATGACGTTTCCACTTGACTGTGTTACCTTAGCTTTCTTTGGTGAGGGAGAAGAAGGGGTTTTCCATTGCATGGACATTTTTTGTTCAGGATCAGTATTATCAATCCATGTTTCATCCATAGTCAACATGTTTTTAAAGAAATTTGTGTCACTGGACTCAATTCGAAGGAGAGTTTTGCAGGACTCGTCCCTCTGCTTCTTTTGCTAACTTGTCAAAAGGCGGGGTACCCACCACGTAGACTCCTTATTTATGTTAAGATGGTCGTGGAGAATTGTTTCAATTGACCCTACACTGATTCTCATTTGACCTGAGAGCTGTTTAAGAGTTATACGTCGGTCTTATAGAACCAGTTTCTTCACTATGGATACATTCTAATCTCTTCAATTACCATAAAGAATTGGCGCCCTTCACTATCTTTCTCCATCACCGACATGAATCCAGATTTGAATTTTTTTACCCATTATGTCAAAGCATAATAACGAGGACATTTGTCACCATAAACTTGAACCATTTCCTGAAAAATATTCGAAGTGGATTTTCCTTGCAAGTGTAAAAACTTGATAACTGAGTGATATTCAACAGGCTCCATGGCACAGCTTTGGCAAAGAAAAACAAATGTTTTTGTGCATGATTTTATTGAACACGCTGACTAGTGCCTTATGATTGTCTGATTTTTCTGAAAATTTGCATGGTGTGTTCCACAGAAAATGTCCAAAGGCTGGTGAAATTTCTCTACTCTACCATGATTACTTCATACCCAGAACAAAGACTTATTAAACCCCCCACTTATGACCTATTTGTGTTGAAAATTTTGTAAAACTCTTTCACACACACACAAAAAAAGCCAAAATCTTATGAAAACTTAAACTCATTATTTGTGGGTGGTTGGCAGGTGCTCTGGTGTGGTCTGCTTCTTCTTTCCTATGAAGCATCTATTTCCGCTTCTTCTTTTTTATGTTTGTTACTCTCTTGTAACACTTCTAATCTTCTGACGCTTATATGACCTTTTGCAGTTGTGAGCGCCGTAAAACTTCCACTAAAACTAAAAAAACCTCATTTTTCCAACTGTATCTACAAAATGTCTATCTGTGGTTTGGCGTACAGGAAGCCCTGAAGACACCTGGCTTTGAGGTGCGCAGCGTTGCTGTGGACTGGGTGGCCAACATGTTGTATCTGACAGACGCCACCAACAAAGGCATCTACGCCTGCAACTACAACTGTCAGCGTGGCAAGACGGTGGTGGAGGGCAACATTGATGAGCCTCACTCAGTGGTGGTGGATCCCATGGCGGGGTGAGTTCATCATTGTGCTGTGCATTAGGGGAGGGTTGGAGGAGAGATGGATGGACAGACGGAGGGACAGACGGAGGGATGGACATACAGATGATGGACAGACGGATGGAGGGACGGACGGTCGGAGGGAGGGATGGACGGACGGATGAAGGGAGGGAGGGATGTCAGACAGACAGACGGACAGACAGGGTGGTGGTATATGTTCATACATTCACGCATATATGTATATACACATACAGTGTAGCATGCTCACAATGAAACCAGGGGGATGCAGAAATCTTTTCTTTATCAATGAATTTTGCTGTGTATGTGTTTTAAATTCAAAGAATGTAAGTATACAAGATAAAATTTGGGACCTGAAAATCTATTCACTCTGTGCGTGTTTCGCTATGTGCATGCTAGACTGTATATGTTTACACATGCATGCACATTCACACTTTCACACAACTTGCCCATACTCAGACATAAACATGTCTATGCTCACACACCCAACACACACACACACACACACACACACACACACACACACACACACACCTACGCACACACATACACCCACACATACACACACGCACATGTACACAC
>NW_004798043.1:223946-230129 GCF_000002075.1 Aplysia californica | reverse complement strand
ACACACACACACACACACACACACACACACTCTCATACACACATACATTCACACATATACGTTGCACATTCCAGACAGACTGCTATAATGACATTCTTTTCCCCTCTCACAGCTTCATCTTCTGGACTGACCGTGGAAATGTGCCAAAAATAGAACGCAGCAACCTGGACGGTTCTGAGCGGCTAGTGGTTGTGTCCACTGAGATGTCCTGGCCTAATGGCCTGGCTGTGGACCGAGTGCGGCGCTGGCTGTACTGGGCCGACTCTAAGAAAAAGACCATCGAGGTGGCCAAGTACGATGGCACACGCAGACAGACTCTCTACTCAGCTAGGATGTGTAAGTTGAACATAGAAGAGACTCCTTTGCGCTGTATTTCTTGCATTGTGTGGGTTTGTATGCCCCTTTCCAAGTGGGTGGGTGGTGGATGCTTTACTTACTTTACTCTGTGTTGGTCCTTCTGTCGAATATCTTTTGTCCATTTTTTTTCTCCCCCCCCCCCTTTTTTGTGTTATTCTTTTATAACACCTCTCACGGCGCATTGGCAGTGGAATTTTAGTTGCCGCGGGGGGTTCCACGCCGTGCGCCTTATCACGTCGGGGTCACTAGGGTCAGCTCCCTGTCGCCACTCTGTCTGGGCCGACTTAATTTTTGGTACTTTTCAACGTACAATTTAAGGTGTATCCTTGTATTTATGGTAATTCTCATTTTGTGCACCCAAAGCATGCGTTTCTGCTCTTGAGACTCAAAAAAGAACGGATGTTGTAACTTGTCTGGTTATTTTGTTAGACGCGCTGGATTCTGCAATGCTAAATTGTAAATTTTTTTGGACCAGCTTGAATGAAAAAAATCAATATTAAAAAAGGCTTCGTATAAATCTGTCGAACTTTTGGATCATGAACGACATAGCATTGGTGCAGATACTCAGAAAAGGTGGTATCTGCGCTTATAATAGAAAGCTGTAATTTTGCAATTTCATCCATCGGGCACACAATTCGCTATGAAGTAATTCCTTCAAATACAACTTTATGTGTCTAATATAATCGTGAATATTCGCATATTTTCTCGAAAGTTTATAAAAGTTACCTTGAAGTTTCTCTATGAAAAGTACAAATCGATTTTAGTGCTAGAATACTTCTTCAATGTAGATCTAATACACAAACAGTATCTGTTACACTCCAGAAATTTCTTACTTTTCTTAAAACGCTAGGTCTAGGTTTTGTAAGTTGACTGAATAACAGGGATGACTTCTTGTAACTGGATTATAAGATAATTACTAGCTTTCCAGGGACACTGAATCAGCACCAGACTTTTCCAGCTTTATTTTTCGTTTCTATGACAATAACTGGCAATGTGACTGATTTCTTTACATTCATAATTGTGTCCACGCATGTTTCCGACTCAAAAACTAAGAATGAATGTGTTAGCTGTCATTATTTTTATTCCATACAAGAAGTTTATCTCTACCCATGTATTTACACGGTTTTGTGGTTTTTTTAATGGCTTGTATCTTTTTAGTTGTATGCACGCTGCCACAGACACAGCATGATTCTTGAACAAACGCAGAGTAACTTTCTCTTGTTTAATAGTAAAATAAGAGCTAACGCTGATCGTCTTTAGTTAAAAAATGCAGATGTGCATCTTTCTTCTCTTATAACTTGACTATTACTACTCGCGCAGATTTAAGATTTCTCATGGTAAAAGACATGATATTCGTAGTCAGTTTAAAACAGATTTTGGAGAGATCTGTCGAGCCTTTTTAAAATTAGCAATTATTTATTCATAAGTTTGTAACCAAAATAGGACAAATTGGGTACTCTACAAACACTTGTCTAGAACAAAAACTAAGGCACAGAAATTAACCTTTCTAACGCAGAATAAATCTCAAGACATTGAGCTTTCAGTAGATCCGCGTAATGGTTTGCTATGTGGGATGGTTATATTGTTTTAAACGTAGTCAAAAATGCGAACTTCCTGACCCACACTGGCAAAGTCGCTTTAGGGCTCATTAACCCCGTGACCCCGAGCTGGGGAGCTCCGGCGGGCTGCTGAGTCACGCTAACTAAAAGTAACAGAATTGGGCGAAGGAATAATAATATTAATAATAATAAGTAGTCGTTAATAAATAGCATTTGTATAGCACATACTCCGCTCAACAGCAAGCTCTATGCACTTTACACCATCTCATTACCCCTGCTGACCGTAGAACACTCAGAAATATTCTCAGCTTCCCGGGAAGCTTACAATGCAAGCAGCTGATTAAGCGCACAAACTCTGGATAACAGGTGTTAACTTATTGATGACATTTGTCATAATAGTGGGTGTGCTCTCAACCCTTGTGCATTCTCCTGTTTGTCTAGTGCTTGTACGATTTTGGTTAATTTTGTTTTGTTTATGTGGGTGGTTGGTGAGTGCTCTGGTGTGGTTTGCTCCTTCTTTCCTATCAAACATCTATCGTCCGTATCTCCTGTTCTTCTTTTTTATGTTTGTTACTCTCTCGTAACACCTCTAATCTTCTGGCACTCATATGACCTTATGCTGTTGCGAGCGCCGTAAAACCTCTACTAAAACCAAACTTGTTTTGTTTTCTCTTCTGTTCTGCAACCAGTGATGCCATGAGAACCTTCGTTTTGGGGGTTGTCGTAAGAGCACTTTGGTATGGTCTGGTCTTTGTTCTTCTCTTCTCTGTTACAGTCATCTTTATCTGCTTTTAGCAACATGTTCCCATGACAATACTGATTCACCATTAACTTTACCCAGACTTGGTTCTTCTGTGGGGGTTACTCCCTGTTCCGGTCTGTCAAGTATTTCAGTTTATCCTTTTTAGTTTATCCTTTTTAGTTTATCCTTTTCTTCACTCTTGTTGTGAATACCAAGGCTTTCTCTCTCCTCTGAATGATTCATTTTTCCCTCCCCCCCCCTCTTCCTCATTCTTTTTCTCCCTCCTCTCCCTCTTTCCCTCTCTCTGTCTTCTTCACTCCCTTTCCTTCTGTCTCACCCTCACTCCCTTTCTCCCTTTCTCCCAGTCAAAGACGACCCGCCGTTCGCTGTGGAGGTGTTTGAGGACTACCTGTACGTGCTGACTTTGTACGAGGGCAAGGCCCTCAAACTGAGCAAGTTCCACGACTCTCTCGGCCTCCCTGCCCCCAAGGCCACACTCTTTTCCATCCTGCACCACGTCAGGGATTTAGTCATCGTCCAGGAGAACAAGCAGCCCAAAGGTATGGAGTTTAGACACTGTGGGAGTGTCTTTATGAGTGAACTTTTTAATGTTTACTATAGTGGGTGGATAGCAGGTGCTCTGATGTGGTTTGCTCCTTCTTTCCTATCAAACATCTATTGGTGGGTGGTTGGCGGGTGCTTTGGTGTGGTTTGCTTCTTCTTTCCTATCAAACATCTATCATCTTTATCTCCCCTTCTTCTTTTTTATGTTTGTTACTCTCTTGTAACACCTCTAATCTTCTGGCGCTCATATGACCTTATGCAGGTGCGAGCGCCGTAAAACCTCTACTAAAACTAAAACTAAAAACATTTTCTGCTGTCCTTATCTCTCCTCCTACTTTTTTTGTGTTTGTTACTCTCTTGTAACTCCTCTAATTTTATGCGCTTATTTGACATGATTATGTTGCAAGTACCGTAAAAAACTCTCACTTAAACTAATGTGTTTGCTTTTCGAGGAAGATACTGTGGCGCTCCCATTTTGGGGATTGTTTGTGAGAGAGTGAGATATTGGGTGTTAGTATATGAGAAGGAAATACAGTTTAACCTGCTCGTTACGACCACCTGTCAAAGACAATCACCTGTAAACTGATGGGTGATTCTTTTGGATGTTTGTTTTTATGTATTGTTCTTGATAGTTATGTTAAGCTTACTTTTGTTGAGTAGGATTTTTTGTAGGGGAAAGGGGGGGGGGATACTCTCTTTAAGGAGAGTTTATTCTATATTTTACTTACTTTATCCATCCTTTTGTACCTCCTGGGCGTCGAGGGGAGAAAGAGCTCCCTGTCTCTAGCAAGTTTGATGGCCTGGCTGGGTTGGATATTGTATGTTCTCAGGGTATCCTTCATACCCTGGATCCAGGTCTTTCTTGGTCTTCTTCTTGCCTTGTACCCTGATACTTTTCTGTAGTAGGCTTTTCTTGCAAGTTGGTGAGGTGCCGTACGTGTGAGATGTCCAAACCACCTTATTGTTTGCCTTCGAATGTAGTGGAGGACAGGTGTTGTTCCCACCATTTCTCTGATCTTGTTGTTTCTGACCATAGTCATCTCGCAGGTGGTTATCTTACATTCTAGAGTTTCGGTCAGGGTCCATGTCTGGCACTGGTTGGTCAAGGTGAGGATGAAGGTAGAGTTAATGAGCTTGGCTTTGGTCTCAATAGGGATGATAGCATGTTTGAGGAGTGGGGCAAGCTGGTAGCTGAAGCTGTAAGCCTTTTGTACTCTCGTCTCAATCTCTCTGTTGGGACATCCGTCTTCCGAGAAGATGCTACCAAGATACGTGAACTCGCTGACTTGTTTCAGCAGATTTCCGTCAATGGTGGTGTTAAGGTTGCCAGGTCTTCTGCTGATTTTCATCGTCTCCATTTTGGAGTTTATTCTATAGTTTTTTAATGATTAAGAGAAGATAGATCAGTGTGTGATTTCAATTGCTACATCATTGATGCAGGCTAGTCGTTGGAGGGGCCACTAGTAGGTCCCATTTCTTTTCTTTATTTCTGATGTTTCTGTTTGCCATACTTTTTCCTTGTTCTAAATGACCATTATTGTGTCAGTGTGCTCCTCTCTTTATTCAACCTAAACTTCAATCTTACTGGACATTCACCCTTACACTATACTGGCTTTCTTCTTCCCCTACCCCCACAGTGAGTTCCCACTGCAACAGCAGCACCTGCCCTGCCTCCCAGATTTGCTTCAACACACCGGAGAAGGGCCACGTGTGTCACTGCCCAGATAAGCCTGTCATGGAGGATGGAAACTGTTCTTCTGCGGCGGAGCCCACGTGTGATGGCTACTGCCTCAATGGGGGAGACTGTACCCAGGGCAAGGGAAAAGTCAAGTGCAGGTGAGACACCGAGAGAAAGGGGGGGGGGGGAGAGAGAGAGAGAGAGAGAGAAAGATGGGGGGGGGGGGGGGGAGAAAGGGATAAGAGTTAGTTGCTTGATTAGATGTGGGATCAAGCAACCATACATCCACTTCCACTTCCCCTCTTCCTATCCAGTTCACAAGGAAGAACTTTATTCCGTCTATGGTTCCCTCTCCCCAGCTGTGGGTGGTTGGTGAGTGCTCTTATTAAATCAGTACGTTTCTCTTTACTCTTCTTACCAAACTTAAAAACTAAATATTATATCTCCATGTGGGTGGTTGGAAAGCGTGGTTTGCGTCTTGTTTCCTTTCAAACATATATCGTTCTTATCTCTCCTCCTCCTTTTTTTTGGTGTTTGTTAGTCGCGACTCTTTTGTAACTCTTTTGGCAGTTATATGACCTAATTGTGGTTGGTGGTAAGCAGGTGCTCTGGTGTGGTTTGCTTCTTCTTTCCTATCAAACGTCTATCGTCTTTATCTCCCCTCCTTCTATTTTGTGTTTGTTACTCTCTTGTAACACTTCTAGTCTTCGGCACTTATATGACTTTATTGTGTTGCAAGTGCTGTAAAACACTTAAACTAAAACCTGATTGTGTTGCAAGTGCTGTAAAACTTTTACTAAAACAAAACAAACTAAAAAATATCCTCAGCTGCCGACAAGACTTCACAGGTGACCGCTGTGAGAAGTACGCCTGCACTGGTTACTGTCAAAATGATGGCATCTGTGAGATGATCACTGGGGACTCGGGGAGAGAACCTCACTGCTTGTGAGTAGTACTTGTCTGATCATGCTTGGTGGGTGGTTGACGGGTGCTCTGGTGTGGTTAACTCGTTCTTTCCTATCAAACATCTATCGTCCTTATCTCTCCTCCTTTTTTGTGTTTGTTACTCTCTTGTAATACCTCTAATCTTCAGCACTTTTATGACCTTATTGTGTTGCAAGTGCCGTAAAACACTTACTAAAAGTAAAACTTGCTTGTCTTGGTTTGTCTTGTTTGTCCATTGGGGGAGGGGGGGATCTTTGGAGGTCAAGGGGGGAGGTATGTTGCTCATAAGGGGCTGGGAGGTGGGGGTGATGTTTCTATGAAGGGCAATGAGGGAGGGA
>NW_004798043.1:218529-223735 GCF_000002075.1 Aplysia californica | reverse complement strand
GGGGGGCACTTATATTATGACCTGTTTTCTTTTCAAATGATGTAAAAGTCTTTCTAAAACTAAAATAAGGCTGTAGCTGTAGTTGTCTCTCTGTCCAGGTGTCCTCCCAACTACACAGGCAAGAAGTGCGAGACAGCACGGAAAGAGGACGAGTGGTGCTCCCAGGTGTGCAACAACCGCGGCAAGTGTGTCACCGAGAAGGGGGGTTATGTCACCTGCAAGTGCTCACAAGGATTTACAGGTTACTCACTATTCCTTCATATTGTTTCTATGTCTATTACTGTGTGCTTGTATGTCTGTGGCTGTGTGCATGCATGTCAGCCACTGTTTTTTAGTTCATCGTTGTGTGCTTTTCTGTCAGTCACTGTTTGTTTGGGGTTTCGTAGGCTAGTTTCAGGGTTTTTCCAGAGTTGTCGAGGGTTTAAAATTATATGTGAGGCAGCGTGGTGAAATCAGATGCTCGTCAAAATAATGAACTTGGCGAAACAGGCATTTTTCCGCCAGTTTGGACATTTTTATGGAATTTTTATTTTTTGGCTTCGTCTGTTAGGTCCATATAAAAACACATAATTTATGTGAATTTTGCCGAAAAACATTGATTACAGGCTCAAAACGTGTCAATTTTCAGTTTTCAAAGACTTTTTAGCTACTGGAGTTATTGATCTTTGGCAACCATTTTCTCGCAAATTTCACCACTGAAACCAGGCGACCTCACTTCCTTCAATCGCAAATATTTTGAATTCTATTCAGGATAAATGGATATTAATTTCTTTGGAAGCAAGGCAAATAAATCGGCTTTCAGATGATACTAATAACTCCACATACCCTAATATTGATGAGTGCCTGATTCCACCGCGTCGTGACACATATATGCAAATGTTGAGAGGGCACCACTTCACTTGTATGTCCTAAGTTTTTTCTATCCCTCTGTTGTCTTTGTCTATCTCACTCTTTCCCGGCACTAAATGACAATGATTGTGTCAATGTGCTTCTCATTAATCACAAAAACAAAACAAAAAACAAAACCATAAAAATTAATCTTGAAACAGTTATATAACCCCCTGGGGCGGTGCCACTGACTGAAGTGTCTTTAGGCCATTCCCAAAGGGGGGACATTTCTCGTTCTAGTGCACAGTAGAATTGTAAATGGGCTGATCTAACAATGTCATGCTCATAACTATGCCTGAACTACAACAGGGAAGTGCTGCTTTTTCTTTCCTTATCCTTACTATCGTCATTTTCCTCTACTTCTTTTGTATGTTTGTCACACTCTTGTGATCCGCTATTTCCGGGGTGCCTTGATAGTCGAAGCAGACTTGCTGCTGAAGCTAGAGAGGGGAGCAGAGTAAGTCTGATTCCCTGTAAGGGCTTCTCTGTTGACATCCACCCCTTGGCACTCATATGACCGTATGCAGTTGCGTGCGTTGTAAAACCTCTACTAAAACAAAACCCCTTAGGCCAGACCCAGTCCGAAGGTCAGTTTGTCTGACACACCTCCATGCTGCCATGCGGGAAAAAATAATTGGATGATGTATTTGTAGCATGTTCAGGACTTTGTCATGCAAAGAACCTAATGATACTATGTCTCTCCTACTTCTTTCCTAACAAACATCTATCATCCTTATCTGCCCTCCTTCTTTTTTGTTGTTGTTACTCTCTTGTAACTCCTATCTTTGGCACTTTAGTGACCTAATTGTGTTGTAAGTGCCTTAAAGCTCTTTCCCAAATAAATGAATATGTGATGTTGACTCCCATTTTCTTTCCTAGGCAAGCGCTGTGAGCAGTGCACTGACTTCCACTGCCACAATGGGGGCAAATGTATCAAGGACAAGCAGGGAGTGTCGTCGTGTGAGTGCCAGTTTGCCAGCCTTGACCCACAGTGTCTGCTACGCAACCCTTGCATCGAGCTGTGTGCCTCTGGGGCCCCTGTGCGGCATGGTGAGTGAAATTTATAAGAGAATGATTGTCTTATCCTGTCCTGTCTGATCTTAGTTTTTTTGGAGTGGAAGGTTTTTTTTTTGGGGGGGGGGTGTGAATTGAGGGTGGTGTCGGTAGGTTCTGCTTTTTTTCTTTACATCTATCTTTCCTGTCTGTCTGTCTGTCCGTCTTTTTCCCAGCACTAAATAACTGATATTGTGTTGGTGGGCTTCTCTTAACACTTTCCACCTACGCAGCGCGCAGAGTGTGCAACACTTATCCCCACGAACCAGTAAACAGGTGCGGTACACGCTATATCACACAGGCGCCGATTGACGTCCCATGCGGAAAAGGAACGGCTTCTTACCGTCGCCGATCGGCGTCCCTGGGGGGCAAAGTGTTAACTCAAACAAACTCTTGAATTTATGCCATCTGCCTTATTTGTCTTGTTTAAGCTGTGTATTGCTATGGTATGCGACAATATCTACTTACAGCTCATGTAAGAGCACTAGTTAACCTTGTTAATGTTCTAACTCTTAATACAAGTCCCAAAGAGGGAATCTGACCTTTCTTTTTTGGGACTTTTTTTTTTTTTTCAAATGAAAGTCAATTTTAGAAATATCTTGTTGTGTTATGTCTAGAATGTTTCTATGAGCAGTGTATCCCTATAGTATTTGACAGTGTTTAAGTAAATACCTAAAGTGTATGAGCACGTGTTAGGGGTGGGAATTTTTTAAACTTCTCTTTACATTTGATCAGTTGAGACTGTTCGTCCCTACCATAATGTGGAGATTCTACTATGATGATTGATATGTTGAATGTTTCAATAGGGTTTTATCTCAGATTGACATTCTCTATATAATATTATATTAGAAGTTCCCTTTTTGACTTTAAGTTTTTGGGACACTATTTTTTCAAAATAAAAGCTGTGCTGAAAAATTTTGTTGTGTTATAAACCGGACGATTTTTTTTTTTACATTGAATTTTGCTAACACTAGCTCTCTTTTGATACGACTGTTGTCCGTAATACAACTCCCCATTTTACAGGTAAAAGATTTGAGGTACGTTCCTTTATGGGGAATTTTTTTTTTTTCCAGTTAATGTCTCTTTCTCTCTGCTGTGCTATATCCCTTAACAATTGGATTGGCCCCATCAGACAGGATGAATTTTGTAAATTGTGTTGACCAAGAGGTAGGCCCTGAACATTTTTGGAAACATATTGAAACCAAGTAATCCCACCTCTCCTCAGGCAAGTGTAACTGTTCCTGTGGCCCGACCTATCTCGCTGATGACTGCAGCAGCAGCAGCAGCAACAACTGTGAAGGCTATTGTGAGCACGGGACTTGCTCCATTGGTGAGTTTGTGCAGCCCACTTCTTGTCCGCGGGTATATTTCTTTGTGTATTCATGTAGGGAGTGTTTACACTGCTTTGTATAAGACTCCGCCTTACGCCATTTTGAAAAGTGACGTATGACGGAGTCAGAAACTTCACAGTGGATTTGTTGTTTTAAGGAGATAGCTGCAAGGGATACAGTTTTTGCATTTTATGACCAACTGTAGATCAGTACTAGCTTCAAGGGATACTGTTTCTGTCTTTTATGACCAACACTCTAGATTAGTAGGCCCTACTAGCTTTCAGGGATACTGTTTCTGTCTTTTATGACCAGTTCTAGAGCTGTTCAATTTTTCAGGGATGCTGTTTCTGTCTTTAACTACTGGTTCTTGAGTTTCCAGTGATACTGTTTTTTCCTGTTCAGCGATATGTGTTTTTAGCCCGTTTGCAGAGTGTCATCTTTTTAAATTAATAGTTGTAGTTTACAGACCAGATTATGTATGTACAGTTTTTGTCTCCCATTACTACTTTTACGTTTGGGCCAGAAAAGCAGTTTGTATTTTCAATATACTTATGTATGTAGAACCTTTTCTATGTTTCTTTGAGAGGCAAATTTGGTTTCTGTCCTACTTCCCTTAAGGTCATATTCAATTTTTCTCTCACCTTTCGTGAAATATTTAGTTTTTCTCTTTCCACCTTAACATGAAATTTTATTTGTTTCTTCTCTCTATAATGTGTGTCATTTCCTACTGCAGTAAATGGCAAGCGGAAGTGTTCATGTGATGATGACAAGTACTACACAGGCGAGCGTTGCAATGAGTGTCAGTGTGAGAATGAAGGGAAGTGTGCCAAGAACCAAAATGGGACCATCAGCTGCGAGTACGTGAAAAAGTTTAGTTGGAGAAGTAACATTTCCCATGCCAACATATGTAGTTGCCAGCGCAGTAAAACTTTACTAAAACTAAACTAAGTGACCATGTCAACAGGGTATATAATGATATGCTTCTTTCTTTTCCATACACATCGGATACTTCTAAATGTATTGTACATTCTTGATTAAGATAACTTAATTAACTTAATGAATTAAGATTTTAAGAATAAATTAAGATTAAGATGGCTTGAACAGTTTATAGACGCATTTGTATATTGGTTGTACTCGGTCATGCATTTTATCATGGCTGGGCGTAGCATATATACAACACATTAAAATGTTTTGCCAATAGTTTGCTTTTGTTACAAGTATGCATCGGCAATGCTTACTTCTAATTCACCGGTTCATAGACTTAGCTTTAAGTCTTTCTAGGAATTACTTACAAATTTATGGGTCGGAGTGCAACCTTGATCAGTCTCAGATGGCCCAACTGTTTTGGAACATCTACGCTTATTGATCATAATAATGTTGATGTACTTGTTTTTCCTCAAACGTAAAATCCAAACTCATCAGCTACAAAATATGCCACTTTCTGTGACTTCTCTATAAGGAGCTGAGAATATTGTGTAAGAAGGAAAAGATCTTATGTCTTTTTCTCTGACCTCAGCCAGAGCTAGGGAGTAATTGCGATATGTTAAAAAAAATTTATAAATTGATAATCACTTATGCTGTACACTTTAATGAGGTGCATCGATTGGTCGTAGCCTCATTTCTCATCCTAAAATAGTAACAGATTTAGACGAATGAAACAAATTGTGTTAAGATAAAGTACTGCCCAAAATTTAAACAAATGTTTTTCTGCTCCTGAAGACCGTGTATTTTGACATAAAGCCAATGATGAATGATGACCAAAGAAGTGATCTCTTGACTGACTAACTGACTCCTGACCTTTGTCCTTAGGTGCAAGTTTGACTTCTCTGGTGACCTGTGCAATGTAAAAGGATCAGAGATGGGCACGGCTGGCGGGTCTTCCGGTGGCACAAGTGAGTGAAATGTCAAGTGTAGGCTGCTTTAGGGGGGGGGGG
>NW_004798043.1:198239-218406 GCF_000002075.1 Aplysia californica | reverse complement strand
GGGGAGGAGGAGGGAGGGAGGGTTGGTTGAGTATGCGTGTGTTCTCTCATATCATCCTTATTCTAGTGTCATGTTTTATTTTCTTTTGTATTTGAAATTGTTTTTGTCTTTTGCATCAAGAAGTTCAGGATGTAAAGTGAAGTTTTTGTTCAGTTATTCTCTCCCCTGGTTTTGACAATGACAATGGGATAGTGGAATTGGGAGCTTTGTACTTTTTGATTAGTATGAAATACTCAGTGGTCCTATGTGCTCATGCACTTGGCCTATGTAACATTCTGTGACTACTGTTGAATCCTGCTGTAAGGATCATTTGTCCAGGACAATCACCTGGGTAAAAGACCACGTCCCACTTTCGCTCTTGTGGTTTTTAAAAAAATAATATTAAATATGACACTGTCAAGGAAGACCACGCACCTGTCTAAGATTATCACTTTTCTCCTCGACAATGGCTGGTCCTCTTGGTATATTAATATTCATAAGGGTGCCTATGAAGTGTGTGGGCATGCGGTTTCTTGCTCGGGAGTGTCGAAAAAAAATGAGAATATTCTTGTTCAGGGACTCCATTTTTGCGTTAGCATGTGCGTTTTGTTATGTGGAACTCACTCCTCCTTCTCTCTTCCACAGATCCTCTTATCATCGTTATTCCCATCGTTGTTTGTCTGCTACTGATCATAGTCATCGCCGTCATCGTTGTTTTTGTCCTCAGAAAGAGAAAGAGGTAAGTTCCTTTCTCTGTCATAGGCATCTGGTGTAATGGTCAGGCCTACGTTTTTCGCCATCTCATGCTTAAAATCATGAGTTCACTTCCCTCAATGGAATTAAATTTTATTGAATATTTCTGTCTTTCTGTAGACATGTTATATCTAAACTAGCCCCAGTAATCCCTGATAGACAAAGTCGAAGCAGCCGGCCTCTTAATTGACCTAAAGTGTATAAGGCTATAAAACATTTATAATAATTTATTACAATGTCCTCTGACCTTTACAGTTCTTTATTATCTTTGCTCCTGGCTCCTTCCTTTCTTTTTAAAGAGTTATTTCCCCCACTTTTCCCGATGTGGGGTTGTACCATGAGCACATGCAACATTCTTGTGTTTCATAGCCCTGTGTTCCCCCCTCCCCCCTCCAAATCATGTCAGTTTCGGTAAAATATGGGCAAGCAAGAAACAGCTTTGTGTATGGAGGAACTACATGTTAAACTCCCCATACTACCATGTCAGTAGAGGTCAAAGGTCAATCGACCACTCTCTCATGGCAGTAAATGTCACAGGAAGAGCTCCCTACATGTCATGAGAATAAGTTGCCAGCAGATAACCTTCGGCCATGTCATATGTGAGGCAGCGTGGTGAAGTCAGGCACTTGTCAAAATAATGAAGTTGAAGAAACTGGCATTTTTCCTACATTTTGGCCATTTTTATCGAAATTTTGTTTTTTGCCTCATCACCTTTTATGTCCGTTGAAGAACGCACTCATGTATGAGTTTTACTGAAAAACATGGATTAAAGGCTCAAAAATTTACATTTGCAGATCCCATGGTCTATCAAGCTATGGAAATAATCAAACTTTGGCGGCCATTTTATCGCTAATTTTACCACTGAAATCAGGCGACCCTCATCTCCTTCAGTCGCAAATATCTCATCTTAAAATTCAAAATAAATTGTTCTACTTTAATCGAAAGCAAAGCAAATGAACAAGTTTTAAGAATATACCAATAACTCCACATGCCCAAAAATTGACGAGCGCCTGATTCCACCGCGTTGTGAGACATATTAATTGAGGTCAGAGGTTAAACGCGGGCCATGTCATACCGATAGAGGTCAAAAGTTAACTTTCCACTCTGTCATATCAGTAAAAAGTCTGAGGTTAAACTTTCCAACTTGACATATCTATTGAGGTCTGAGGTTAACTTTCCACCCTGTCATATCGCCGGTCGCCTGATAAAACATTGAATTCCACAAATTTTCGAAAATCGTTTTTTTGCATATTTTGATAGTGCTCAGTGAGATACATGTCCCTGTAAAACAGTTGTTCAATTATCACAACGCAAACGCATAATCTGACGTAATAAGAAAATCGTGAATAAGCACCGTGCCCCCAAAGTCGCCTGATGAAACCGTGAATCCCACACCTGTGTGGAATTCACGATCTCATCAGTCGGTTTATGGCTCGCGGGGCTGATGGTTGGCACCGTGAACGCCTCTCTGGACCATTGAAATATGGGCGATTGTGTTGTCCAAACACAATGGTCGGTCAGTATTCACCGTTTCCAGGCCAAAGATAATAATTTATGACGTCGACTGCATGTATTTTGCGGGAAAACCTCTGTTACATAATTAAAAATGTGTGTTTCCTAGATGCAAGACTGGTATTGTTTCACAACGACTGTCAAATTCGATTGTGTAATGTGTGTGCTCTTCTAGTAGTGGGTAAAACAATTTTTTAACTTGCTCGTTTGCAAAATTATTTTTTATAAATAACGTAGTCAAGTATAAATTACAAGTATATTTCAGTGTTGAATAACAACCCAAACTTATTTTACATTGAAAGCTCACTGATTTGACAACTGAGTTTCCTAACGAGATAAGGAATTTTGAGAAGACGAGCAATGTGAACCACTTTGGGCATCAAAGAAAGCTACAAAAAAATACAGTACGGTAATAGTAGAAGAACCAGACTTCAATGAAAAAAAGTGTAATTCAAAGTACATGATGCGTTGGAACAGATCAAAGGTGCTTTTTTAACATCCGAGAGAGAGAGAGAGAGAGAGAGAGAGAGAGAGAGAGAGAGAGAGAGAGAGAGAGAGAGGGAGAGGGAGAGGGACAGACAGACAGAGAGGGGGACAGACAGACAGAGAGAGAGAGGGACAGACAAACAGAGAGAGGGACAGACAGACAGAGAGAGAGAGTGAAAGTCCAAAGACTAAGAAAACTCAACAAACAGTTCCCCGCCACTGTATCATTCTCCTTATAAATGGCAAAGAGTAATTTTCAGGATCGGAGAGACAAAAAGAGTATGAAAGATGATCATTCAGTCATTCGCGGGGTATAAAAGTTTAACATAAACCAAGTTCTCAACCCATCCACCACCAGCCCCCCCCCCCCCCCCCCCGCTGTCCAAGCCCAATAAAAAAAGGACATACACTTACACGCAATGGGAGAAAGAAGAATAGAAAAAGAGAAAGCACGCAAATGAAGGAGTATGATTTCATAAATTACATACAATATCCCATTCATGTAAGAAAGAGAGATGTTTATAGTGTTTAAATAATGAATAGCTTTCTGTTTCACTTAGTGTGTAATGTCACACTCAGTTTTAAATTGAACTTTCAAAATCTTTCTTATAACAGTATTTCGTGCTTTCATATATTTTTTTAAATGTCAGGGCCTCTAATAAGAGAAAACACACTGCCTCATAACCGTGAATACAACACCGCGTTCCCAAAAGCCTACTAATGAAATCGTGAATTCCACACGAATTCACGACCGCATCAGGCGAGATTCGAATATGAAAATCGTGAATCCCACACCTTTTCGAAAAAATGACCATCTACGGTAAAAAATGTACTATAGTATTATTTCTGAAAGGTAATTGATCAGATTTATCCATTTAGTTTATTTCTTGAACGCCAAATGACGGAGAAAATCAGTTTTTTCCCTCTCCTGTAAAATTTGCTTTGCGTGGAATTCACGATTTCATCAGGCGACAGACGATATCTGTAAAGGTTGGCGGTTGACTTTCCACCCTGTCATATCTATAGAAGTTAGAGGATAACTTTCTATCCTGTCATATCTGTACAGGTCGAAGGTTAACTTTCCACCCTGTCATATCTGTTCAGGTTGAAGGTTAGCTTTCCACCCTGTCATATCTGTACAGGTCGAAGGTAAACTTTCCACCCTGTCATATCTGTACAGGTCGAAGGTAAACTTTTCACTCTGTCATATCTGTACAGGTCGGAGGTTAACTTTTCACCCTGTCAGATCTGTAAAGGTCGGAGGTAACCTGTCATGTCACAGGCTTGCCAATTGACCTGAATTTCACTTTATGTTCTGAATTCGGCAGTTGGGAATTTGAGAGCCCTATCCACACACACTACATCAAAATTAGCCCCCTACTTGATGTCATGTTAATTTTTAAAATTTTTTAATGTAATCTGATGTTTTAACTTTAGAAAAAGTAGGCATGTTAGAAATGTCATATCTGTAGATATGACATGTTAACCTTCTCCTGGTATGTATATGTATGTGTGTGTGTGTGTTTCCCTCCATAGGAGGACCTCCCAGTATGGCCACAAACGTATGGACGACAGGGGAGGCAACATGAACGTCACCAACCCCGTCTACATGAAGAGAGACGGTGAAGACGATGATGAGGATGAGGAAGATCCCTTGGCTTCAGGGCTCATCTTTACTGGAGACGCGGTGAGTGGATGCTGACAACATGTTGCAGACATTTTATTTTTTTAATGGTATTTGTTAGCTTAGAATTATGAAGTTCCATTTTGACCTTTTTGGCTGTTTTGAGTTACTAAGACCATAAAGGTCTGAAACCAAATGTCCTATCTGCTTTATCGAAATTGTAAGATTATTCGGAGTCATTATCAAGATATTCAAAAAATTGCATTAAAAAATGCTCGGCATGTTGAGAAACTCAGAACTTTTTATGTCAAATTTCTCAAAACTAGGTACTGAGCAGATAGAACTTTGTAGTCCAAGGGTAGCAAATTGATAATAATATATTTTTTTAAATGAGGCTTTTGTATTGTTTGGCAGCTTTATAGGTCAGATAAAATGAGTTCCCTTTCTTGTGACTTTTCAGATCATAAGTTCTATTCTATTCTTGTATTGTTCTATGTGTCAACTCTCATGGCTTTATTTGTTTCCAATATTTCTTCACAGACTACAAACTTTGCCAATCCAATGTACGATGTCTACAGCAGTGACAGCACGCAAAAGTTGCTGCGAGAAGAGAACCACAACTTTGACGACTTATCTGTGCAGTACATGGGCACGGATCTTCCAGGAGATGTGCCAGAGACGCGTTCCTCTGTGGCGTAGCGACACGTGCGGACAACGCATGACGGAAGCTCATGGGTGTACAGTGTGCTGTGTGACTGAGCATGGATGTGGGTGTGCTTGAGATGTGTGAGGCAAAAGGAACTGATGATGATAAGACAGTGTGTGTGTGTCTTTTTGTGTGTGTGTGTGAATGTGCGTGTGCGTGTGCATGATAGCTGTGTAAGTGAGATATTTCCAGGTGTGTTGTATATTTGCTAAAGCAATGATGCATATATAATTATCTTGTACATTAGGCACTGAGGACTGAGATGAGCCCTCAAAGGCTTTTGGCATTCCAGAGAAGAGGGGAAGACATTGACTGGAGCAATACCTGTTTATGGGAAGAGGAGGGGAGGGAGGGGAAGAAATATGAACAGAAGCTGTGGTGACTTGTCAGTTTATACCCCCTGACCAGTGGCTGATTCAGGCCCCTGGACGTTGTGTCATGATGATGTATGTGTTTGATGTTATGTGACCTTTTTTAATTGTGTGTTCAGGACAGACAAGAGCTGTCCGTGTGAGGGACTGATTTTTACATCACTTTTTAGAATGTAAATGCTGCAGTGATTGAAATGTTGCCATGTGATTGAACTGTGAGAAATGTTGGTGGGATTTTGTCATGTTTTCTTGGCTCCAGAGCGTTTTTGATATGCTGAGAGAAATTGTTTTAGAATTTTATTCAACCTTAAAATATTGGCAAAAATATAGCAGAGAAGAGATTAATCAGGTCAGTTGGTTCTTGAAGGGTAAATTAAACTGTAAAAGCTGGAGATGTACATACTGATAATCATTGTTCAAGCGGCTCTGAAAATATTAAATTTAGATGCTAGTTGTTTTCCGGCACAAACAATCAGTGAATATTGGTTATTGAGAGTGGTGTTGTTATTCCATTGTATCTTACAGCAGTCTGCTGGGTGTTCCCATGCTTCCAGCTTTTCCCCACATGCAGCCTCAAGTTTACCCAAAGAATTGTTTGTTTCCCAACCTCCAGTCCTTCTTTCATGGAACGGACATGACCACTGGACTGTAAGTGCAATGACAGAACGCTCCTCGTTAGTAAGCATTACACCGTTTGTGACTGCTCTCAGTTAGTTTGTCCATAGAGTGGAAGAAAGTGGTGGTGGAATGATTCCTTCAATGACCTTCATTTGTACGCAAGTGTTTGATTGGGATTTGTAATACAGGGGATAGGGGATATTTATTGTGGGTTAAAGCAAAAAGACAAGCGCTAAAATTGTGGTAATGACCTTTGCTTGTTGAGAAAGTGTCACTAATGCTTGTCCTGTTGGTCTGCCACACAAATACCATGCCCCCCTCCACCCCACCATACACACACACCCTTGCCCTGCTATACTTTCTACAATGACCCTCACCACTTTGCCTCCCCAAATTCTTTTGCTTTGTGTTCGTTGTTGACATATGAGCAACTTCCATCTTGTAAGTGTAAATGATAAACAAACTTGCTGTTCCATGGAATCTGTTTACTTGTCCATGTTTGTTTGCTATTTTATTTGAAGTAGCTTATCATTTGATTGCATTGAACTATTATTTCTAGTGATACATTTGGAAGTGTTTTTTAGATTACATTTTGCATAGCTGTTGTAAAGGGAATCACATAGGTTCTTTATTGACTTAGCCTCTGTTACCTCAGCTTTTGCTGTGTACATTCCAGTTTCTGGGGACAGATGGGACTCAAACGTGAAGGGTTTGTTAATGAAATCATGTCTGTGCTGTATATCCTCAAGTGGTCAAATTCTGGTACTGTCCCAGCCCCCTCCACCATCCCTCTCCCCCTCCCCCTCACTGTGATTCCCTGTGGCCAAGGTATGGTGGCAGCTGTGATGTGCTGTGTATTGTCTGCTGTTTTCTCAGAGCTTCCAGTACAGTCTTGAGTGCACACTTCCTTCTGGTTGTCTTATTTGCACAACAACAACAACAACAACAGTTTCAAAATGTCAGCATTGCCCAATACCCTGTTTGTTTGACTGCAATCGACTACTTTAGCCCGACAGAGGAGTTTCATTTCAAAATGTCTGCCTGCGCAAGTAGTTGTGTGTCCATCAACAATCAACATTTCTTTTGTAGATGATTTGGTTTTAAAATGTTTGCAGCTGCTATCAATATTTACCTACAACAAAAGTGATAAGGTTTTAAAACGTTTACAACGACTGTCCATATTTGCTAAATAGATGTCGGTGGCTTTCAAAATATGCTTAAAAGTTTGGGTTGTAGTCTGGAGTAACGAGCGCTGGCCAGTGTGTCAACTGTTAGGCGGAAGAGTGGGCTCGTCTGCTGTATGCCCGAACAAATGCAGGGAAGTGAAATGTATAGAAGAAACTGTATACAAAGGTGTTTAGAACACTGAAACTCTTGTCTTTGCATTTGCGTGGTATCTTGTGTTTTTAAGGGTCAATTGTTTTAATAAGAGGTTTTTGTTTTCTCTTGAGTTCCCTCCTTGCTTGGACATTGACAGGAGTCTTCCTGTTTTGCCATTTGACAGTCGTCATACTTACTCTGGTCTTAACATGATTCTTATTGCTCTCCGTGACTATTTTTAAAAAATCACATAGAAACTGAGAAGAATTGCGTATTAGCGTTAATTTTCTTCCCTAGAGTTTTCTTCGCTGGTTCTGAGATTAGCATTTTCAAAAAGTTGTCTATGTTGAGTTGACTGGACTAAAGTTTTAGCTATATTCACCACAGACTTCCATCTCTCGACAAGTGTACTTTGGTTTTGCTTTTGGTTCTAATTCTTAAGAAAGAAGTATACACTTTTTTATGTGTACACTTTGAATGCTATCTCATTTTATACAGAAATCACTTGTAGTAACCGCAAGATTTGTTTAGTTGGGGTTCTTTTAGGGGAAGGGGGTGGGGGGTGTCTATTGTGACTTCATGGTCTATTGACCGCCAGAGTTGGAAGAACCTGTAGTGCTGCTGAAAGTCCCAGGTGCTGGCACAGAGACCCTTGACTATGTTAGGTAGGGCGGTACAATCTGTGTGGCCATAAACTCCGCTTATGCGCCCTGTTGGCGGTATGTGCTTCAAGGTGGACAGCATGAATGAAAAAAAGACTAGTAGTATTATAGTATAGCGTGTTAACTTTTACTGCACAGAAATTAAAAGGCTTGATGGATTGCTGTGAGGGTGTGTGTATAGATTTGTGTATTTCCTGTGTTTGCAAAAGTAAGACGGCGTGAGTGTAAGTGTGTGTGTGTCTGTGTCTGTGAGTTTGTAAAAATAAGGCAGTGTAGACTGGCTTGTCCTGCCTTTTTAGGGCATGGTTTTGATTCTGAGGATCAAGCATCCCATATTCAATGTGATTTTTAGCCATATACTTTTATAAGAGGTATATATTGTTCTTAGCTGTGTTTTCTGTAATGTATCTATTTTAATTTGTTATATCGTATATATATATATACAATGATTTCTATATTTCCCAAAGATTTCCCAATTAACTTAACATATCATATTTTGTGTAACGTCTAGATTTGTTGTCAAAGTAATGAGCTCGCTGCTGTTGTGTAACATAGTGAGTCCTGCACGTACAGATGTGAGGTGAGTCAGTTGCCGCCTTTGTCTGTGTCAGCTGGCCTCGTGTTCTCGTGGTGTCACCACCTTATCGTCGTCAAGCTGTTAAAAATGTACTGAGACCAAGTAGCAAAATATTTCAGGAAAGAGAAAAAAACTGTTTCATTCTTTTAGCAAATTGTACCTCTACATTATGTATTTTCTCTTGCTTTTTAAAAAAAATTAAGAATTTGATTTTGGACAGAGTATTCGGCTGTGGCTGGAAATTCCGGCATGAGAAACTTGCGTCGATCTCCTGAAGCACGGGTTTCTTCAGTTTACCTAACAACTGTCTAAAAAAAGTCTGACTTTTTAACTCCGCTGCTCGAGTTCAAACATAAATCGACAGTACGTGGGTGTTTCAATTATCTTTTCAGGCAAATTCCCTTGAGATGCTATGAGTTTGAAAGTTTTCAGGCAAAATGGTTGTGACCAACTTTTACCCATGAGAATATCTTGAGCACATGCAACCTATACTGCAGCTTTTAATACTGTACTGTAAAAGCTGCAATTTAAAAAGTGGTTAAAATTTGGGGCCAAGTACATCTGAACAGCTGATGGATGATATGATGACGTTGTCAGTGCCAGTGTCAAAGAATGTTGACATGACTTCTGGTGAGGTGACATTGGCTAGTGACGTCAGTACTTGGTGGGCCAGGGCTGTGTAGAGCAATGTCTTTTGTGTTACGGTTTTGAGACTAGTGGGCGGGTTGTAACCAGTACAGAAACACTCACGGCAACAACAAAGGGGGGGAATAGGGGAAGGGGAACGGGAATAAAGAATGGGCATATCAGATGATGATGACAATTTTGGATAAATGCAGTAATCCAGTGAGGTGATCAGCCCTGACTCTTCTTCAAGCTGTGTGCTACGACCGGAACATCGCAATGGGGGCATGGGCAGATGACACAATATCCCATGCATATATACCCTCACCCTCACGTCGACATGTTCCCAATGGGGACGTGTGTAGATGACAACATTATCTCATATACATGTCCTCATCTGTCTGTGTGGGTCAGTTCTGTATTATCATGGACATGTGCATGTATTATAAGTGTGTGCTGGTTTGTATGTGTGCGAGTAGTAACTGCAGTCTTCTTACTCTATATAACATTCCGTTGCTTCCTGGTTCCACACAGATTTTTCCATTAATTTATTCCTGGAATTTCCACCTATCTGAAGGCTGTGCCTGCAGCGCCGTACTCCGAAGTTTTAATGTAATGAGGACTCCGCAGTAATGACACATCATGGCAGTCTATGCTGGCTTCCCATTTCCCGTTATCAAACTTTTGTTTGTGGCAGGCAAGAAGGGGGGGGGGAGTGTATGAGCTGGAGAGATGTGGTGTAGATTAGGGGGAAGTGGTGAGGGAGAGATGATAGAGGCACAGCTTGAGGATGGATTAATTTTCCTCCTGCAAATTTTCTCCCTCTATCCAGGCTTCTTGATACATGTCTTGGATGTGATGGGAGAAAATTTCTGTCATAGCTTGTTCACTTTTGTCTGACTGATCAAAAAAATTTCAGCTCATTTGTTAATTTACAATTGTGCACGTAACTTTTAATGGCACTCCCGTAGACCAGGAACCAAACAAAAACATTTTTTGAAAAATCTTTATCCAGTAATAAAAAAAAAGTATATTTAATTGGGTGCATACACAGGATCACCACAATAAATAGTTAACATTAACCTTGCCTTCAAATTACTTATTTTGAGATGGCGACACTAGCCTGTCCCCATATTTCAGTGTGAGCTTGTAGATTTCCTCCCAAGACTGTCTAGACGTCTCCACGTGAGTCTCACAGCATACACACCTGACTATTGGAATGTGTTTCATTGGCGTGCGCTAAAGTGTGGTGTTGATGAAAATAGGTCGTCTGAACCTTATTTTGCAGTGGCCTTCAGTACTTGGCTTCTAGATTCCGTTGATCATCCAACATTTAGACCCACATGTAAAGGCCTGAAGAGATTAAACTGAGCAGTTTATTTTGATCTTGTTTTAACTGCGAACAGATAAAAAAAAAGTGAACAAACTGTAGATGGCTATGCTTCATAGTCTCAGATTAATTTATCTAACAATGAATATGGTTGTTCTGATATAAAAAGAAAAGTTGTTGCTTGGTCAGTGAAAATCTTGTGTGCTTACTGGATTGTTAGACAGATTACTGTGACAGGCTTATCTTGGTCAGTAGAACCCCAACCCCCCCTCCACCCCCTCCACCCTTAGTAGAGCTTGTCCTCCCTCAGTTGATGATGTTGCCAGGGGCTTGCCTCATTAGTTGTATCCTGAAATAGTTCTAAGTATGTTTTGCCTCTTTCAAACATATTCTGTGTTATGATTTTTATAATGTCGGAGTGTGCGAGTGTTGTCCATATACGGAACTGTCAGCTTTGTTCTGTTAATCCCTTGATATCCCTAGAATCTATGGGTGTAGGTGTGTGTGTGTGTGTGTGAGTGTGAGTGTGTGTGTGTTTGTTGTGTCTTCCAGATGTGTTCTGCTGTGTACACTTCGACTGTTTGGGTCCGGTTTGACCTCTGATGATGTATGTCGAAAGAAGAGCTACTGGAGACTCTATCTTTTATGAAAACCTGAAATCCATGAAAGGTCCAGCATATGTGCTGGTCTTTATCACTAAAGGGACTCAGGTGGGTAGTTGGAGGGCACCAGTGGTCAGTCCTACTTCTTCTGTATTCCTGTTTTGTTTCTGTATATCTACTTTGCTTTCCCCCCCAACATTAAATGACCACTCTTGTTTGTATTGATGTGTTTTTCTTAATTCAAACTCAGATTCAGGAATTCATGTCAGGGAGACACTTTATCTTGCCATGGTGACAACTCTTTCGTAAAATCTGTTTGAGTTCTTTGTTGAGATAAGGTTTGGGGGAAAGGAGGGAGGGTTTTTTTTGGGGGGGGTGGGGAGGGGGCACACATGTGGGTCACTTGGTTCATAGCCATTGGTCTACTGTTCTTTATCTTTGTTTCCGTTGCCTGTTGAGTTGTTTTTAATGTGTTTGTGTCTATCCCTCTCAAAGTTCAGTAATGTGTATACTGAAGTTCTACGTATGTTACTATTCTTTGCCTATTGCCATTCTACAGATCTGTGAAGGAAGATGAATAAATTGTTACTTGTATTTCTTGAAGATGCAAGAGTATCGTAGCAATAATATTTCCAAGAATGGAATTGCCGGCTTGTTTTAGGGGTGGCCTCTTTTTTTACCGCTGAAGGTTTTGTAAGGCTTAGAGATGTTTGTTTTCTCCATCACTGTCATGTACAAAATGTGCGGTACGTGCACGGAACTTGCATAGTCCTTGCTTATTCCCCGCATAGTCCTTGCATCATCCTCGCATAGTCCTTGCATCATCCTCGCATAGTCCTTGGATCGTACTTGCTTCAGGTTGGTTTCCTTGTTGTCTCTCTCAACACACTGATATCAAAGGCATTATACCTCTGTGATTTCTACAAGAAACGATACATTTCCAGTTGACCTAGAGCAACGACGCTTTGATATGTGATGTCCTGTATAAACAAATAAACAACGCTCCCTCACCGTCTTGACTGCTTTATATATATATGTGTGTGTGTGTGTGTGTCACGACGCGGTGGAATCAGGCGCTCATCAATTTTTAGACATGTTGAATTATGGGTACCATTTTAAAGCCTTTTCATTTGTCTTGCTTTCGGTTAAAAAATACCCATATATTATGAATAGAAGTCGAGATATTTACCACTGAAGGACGTGGGGGTCCATTGGCTTCCGAGGTAAAAAAAGTGAGAAAATTGCCATCGAAGTTTGCAACTTCCAAAGCTTGAGAGTCCTTTGAAAATGCAAATTTACATTTTTTTTGCCTTAAATCAACATTCTTCAGTAAAATCCACACGAAAATGTGTTTTTAAATGGACTTTAAAGGTGTTGAGTCAAACTAACAAAATTCGATAAAAATTGTCAAACGAACAGAAAAATGCCTGTTTCTTCGATTGCATTATTTTTACAAGCGCCTGATTTCACCTCGATGCCTGACATATGTAATACACACATGTATAAAGAGTCAGTTGTGTTACATGTGATGACAGCTTAGCCAGGTCACTGTTCACCAGTGCACACATCAGATGCTTGTCCCATTTAGGGGACAGGACAAGAGTTTGTGGTCCGTTTCAAGACGAGAGCGTAAAGTTTTTGTTGTCACTGCTGTTGTTTTGTTGTTTTTTTTCTGGCTTTTTGAAATGTTTTGGCTTCAAAATAATAGTGGCATAATTTGCCTGGATCTGATTTGCACACTCTTTTTTATGCTGTACAATAATATTATATTACTTGTGAAAATTTAGTACAATCTTGATGTATGTAGATGCATAAGTATTTATATATATAATATATCATTTGCATACAACATAGCAGATACATGTATAAGTAAAATGGATTTGAATTGTCAACAAATTATTCTAAACATATTACATATATTTAATATTGTTTTCATCAAATGAATGAAATGCCCAGCTTCCTTTAGAGTCCAGATATGTTTGTGTGAATGACTCACTTTGTTTGTGCAATGGTAGATCTGTTTGTTTGTAGATCCATGGTGAAAGACACCGACTGTCTTAGGTGTTGCTCATTCTGAAGGCTGTGGAAAACTTTGATGATGGTGATGTAGACACCACAAGGTCAGCCATTTCCCATGGTAGAAAATGCACGGACAATTGTCTATAGTGTTGTTTTTTCACTGTTCAACTCTTCTGTAGTTCTGTCATTTCTTGGAACAAGAGTGTCATTGGAGAGTGGTGGTAACCTCGGGGGAGAGAAGAAGTTCTCTTCGTTAGGTGTTCTGTTGTGGTTCCTCTCGGATTACTGTTTTGTCTGGTCACTGTGGTGTTGACTTAGAAATCTGTTGAGGATCTGAGCTCAAACTGTAACATGTTGTTCCAGAAAGATGTTTCTTTTAGACTGTGTTATCTTTGGTGTCGGCTCTTGAGAAGTGCAGCACCCTCTGCTTGATGAAAGTAGTCAAGAGAGTTTTGTTCTCAGATTGATGTTTTCAAGGTTGTGAGTTCATTCCCTTATTTAATCTATTACTGGTTTTTATCTATCCCTGTTTAGTCGGTTCACTGTCTGCATGTTTCTTTTGTCAGTGAATTATTTACAGTGTGTGTATTTTTGTAGCATGTGTGTAGATTCTGACAAGTATATCTTGGGTTTCCCACTGTGTTTAACCAGCTGTGGCCTCCCTCTCTCTCGCTTGGACTGTCCTTCTGTCTGCAGTCTTTCCATTCATGAAACTCTTGCAGTTTTAATTTCTTACTCAGAGAAATCGGTTGTAGCTTACACTTTCTTCCTTTCAGTCAGGTACACTTTTTCTTTCTCTGCCTGAGATATTCCAGTCTAGCCCACTCTTTGAGTTGAAGCTGCTTGCACTATGAAATGTTTTCTTTTTTTGGATATGTACGTGAATGTTTTGGCTAGAGAGTGTTGGATGAAGGGTCTACTGACTGTTCTCAGACTCTGGGTCGACTGTTTGTTCTCATTATCACATGCACATCGTATTGAAATATTGTTGTCTTCTCATATTGAAAATGTTAAGCAGAGCTTGGAATCAGATATTGGTCAACAATATTGCTGGCCAGTGTTACATCATGTGTCTTATGACTTTGTCTTCCGATCTTCCTGTCACATGTATGTACAGCGACCAGTTTGTGGACATCTCACACCTACACTCACACGGGGGCCCACACCAGCTCACAAACACACACACACACATACACACACACACGCGCACACACACACACACACACACACACACACACACACACACACATGCAGCAACACAACAAAATGAGTGAAAAATCACTTTTTGATAATATATATCACAATCTTTAGGTAAATTAAAGATGGCTTCAAATCCTACATGTGGGTGAAAACGGTACCTGCCTAGCTGGTTTGGTTTCGAAGTTATGGTCCTTGAAGTTGGGGAGACAGAAACGGATTTTTAGAAAATCAAAGGTTTTAAGTTATAGTCCTTGAAGTTATGGAGTCAGAAACAGAATATTAGAAAATCACGGGTTTGTCAACCATCTCAAAACAGCTGAGGTGTGTGGCAAAGACTCATGTTGTGGTATTGCTTCACCTGCATGAACTGGAACCTGCACTTGACTCATACATCTCGCTCACCAACATGTACATAGATGCCAAAGTCAGAGGCGATCTGCCAACACAGACACTGTCCGTGTGGACCATTCCTCTCACTTGCAATTCACGTATCTCTTTTGTAATTTTTCCAACCCAGTTCCATTATGTGCCAGCGTTGTTTACATGCCAAGTGTTTTGTGTCTCTCAGTCTGTCCATTTTTCTTTGTTAATGTGAACAGGGAAATGTATGTGTTGATTATGATGAATGATTTTGTTATTTCTGTGTTTGAAATTGAGTGAGATAGGAGGTGCTGTCAATGGTTGGGGTAGAGTCTGCAAAGTCAGTCAGTCAGTTTAATGCGGTTTACCAACAGGAAAAAGCTTGTAAAAAGGATTTTATTTTTGTTTTACAACTTTATAAAAGACATAGTGTTTTTATACCACAATGTGGCAAAATAATCTGCTTCGTTATAAGTCCTCCTTTGTCTCCAGGGTGTGCTGATAATGGTAACTACCATTAGCAGAAATGTTTCCTTGTTATCTGAGCAGTGGATTACATTTTTCTCATGGCTGTTAATTTGGGTAACTTTAATAGACATTTTAGGGAAGATTCTATCAAACATCACCAGATGCCTTTGTAAAAAGTTTTATTTTCCTAATCTTGTCTCGGAATCAGGCTCTCTCACACATAAAGCATAAGGTCTGCAAGTTTGTTAGTGTGAGAAATGCTGAACTATCCCACACACAAGTTTCTGACTGCTAAGATATTTACCAATTTGAAAAAATTCCAAAACCACACGGGGCTAGTTGTTGTCTCTGATGTAGCCTGACCAAGCAGACTCCAACCACCCCAAGTGAAATGTTTGGTGACAAGTTTCCAATAACAGCCAGCCTCATTCCTCGTCTTTGGATGCGTTTTCCTCGCACATGCGAATCCAGGACCATTTTAACTAAATTAAAAGAAAAAAGAATTGTGATACAGAGGAATTGCATTTATATATTTTTTTAAAGAGCATTGGTTTTCTTTTCTTGAATTGACATTTTGTGATCGATTGCTATGAGGTTTTGGAGTAGCTGATCATACTTTTTTCTTGTGGTTGTTGTTATTGTTGTTGTTGTTGTTGTTGTTGTTGTTGTTGTTGTTGTTGTTGTTTTCATGAGTAGTTAATCATTATTAAATCTGTTGTTCCTGTTGATTGGTTTGTTGTCATTGGGTTTTGTTTTTTTCCTGAGTCCAGGGAAATAGTCAGAAGCAGTTGTCTGTAACGCTCTGCTCTTCTGCAGTTTGATGAAACAAAATGAAATTTAATATCAAACATTGCATTCTCTCTTTTGTGAAATAAAAATGTTTTATTACAGATATCAGAGTTTTTGTTGCTTTCCTAATCCTATCCTTAGTCTTTAGGCCATTCCCAAAGGGGGGATATTATTATGTTCTTATGCACAGTAGAATTGTAAATGGGCTGATTTATCAATGTCATACTCATACTGTGCTGGAACAACATAGGGGGAACTGCTGCTTTTTCTTTCCGCGTCCTTGCTATCGTCATTTTTACCTCTACGTTTTTTGTATGTTTGTCCCTCTCTTTTGAACTGCTGTTTCCGGAATGCCTTGATAGTCGAAGCAGACTTTATATTGTACTATTGAGGCTATAGAGAGGTGAGCTGAGTAAGCCTGATTCCCCGTTTGGACTTCTCTGTTAACATCCACGCTCTTGGCGCTCATATGACCTTAATTAGGCCTATATGCAGTTGCGAGTGCCGTAAAACCTTACTAAAACCAAGCAACCTAATCCTTATGACATACAATGTTTTTTGTCGCCCTCGTTGTTGTGATCCTTGTTCCTGATGTTACTGTTGTCTTGTGCGAGTGGATGAAAGATATCACTAGTCTAGTAGATATCCTACTTATAATATTTTCCTTTCTGCTCTAGTTTCTGAAATTGACGGAAAATTTTGTCCTCTAAAATGTTCTCCTTTCACCTCCTTTCCTGCTCCATAACCATGTTCTGTCGTCTGCTTTTGTCTCCATCTTCTGTCCTCACCCTCTTTCCTCCTTTGCCCCTTCTTCTGGGCTTCTGACTCTTTATGCAACCTTTCTACAGTTACTCCTTGGCTCCTTACTGCTGTCATTCAGCCACACCCCTGATTTTATGGTAGGTAAGATTTAACACCTATATCCTTCTTGGGTAAGGCCGACAAAATCTTGGAGGTCCCGTTTACACGTTGTGCAAGTTGCGCACGTTAAAGAATCCTTGGTGGTCCTAAAATTGATCTGAGTAGGCTTCGGCCACCATCAGGGCAAAATTCAAAATTTATAAAATTTAATTCCGACCCGCGCACTCCTAAATATAACCTTTTGCAGTTGCGAGCGCCGTAAAACAACTACCGAAAAAACCCAACCCAACAACAACAAAGAAACACAAAAAGTTTCTGTCTGTTTTAAACTTTTCCTTAATATTCCCCGCTCTATACATGTATTTATGTCTGTTTTTTGTACATTTATTTCTCTTTACTCAAACTTGACTCAGACTGGGGTCTTAGGACCTTTTTGTGTTGCTAGTGTCGTTTAACACTTACTAAAACTAAAGACAGGGGTCTTGGGTCTTGTTACATTTGAGATTGCTATGTTGGGATTGTGGTTGCAGTTGAACAGGCTTGAGTGGTTGGAGGGTGCCTTTGGTAGGTTCACCCTTTGAAATAATAATATCTCCATTTGACCATGGTGGTTGTTTGGAGGGCGTCGCTTGTAGGTCCTACCTCACATTGCTGTTTCCGTTTTGCTTTTCCCCCCAGAGCTGGTGTTGGAGGGCGCCACTTGCTGGTTCTATACTTCATTATTTTCCTCCTGTTTTTTGTTTTGTTGTTTTTTGGGTTGGTCTGCATGCTAGGCACTTTCCCTACGTTAAAGAGTCGTTATTGTGTCGAAATGGGTTTTTATTTACTTAAAAACTCCCATCCCCCGGGGCAGTGCCACTGACTGAAGTGTCTTTATGCCATTCTCAAAGGGGGGGGGGGGCATATTTCGTTCAAGCATAGTAGAATTGTAAATGGGCTGATTCATGTCACGCTCATAACTGTGCCTGATCTACAACAGGGAACTGCTGCTTTTTCTTTCCTGATCCTTACTATTGTCATTTTTCCTCTACTTCTTTTGTATGTTTGTCACTCCCTTGTGACCTGCTGTTTTGGGGTGCCTTGATAGTCGAGTCAGACCATGTTCTGTTGAAGCTAGAGAGGTGAGCAGTCTAAGTCTGATTCCCTGTAAAGACTTCTCTGTTGACACCCACCCCTTGGCGCTCATATGACCTTATGCAGTTGCGAGCGCCGTAAAACCCTCTACTATAAAAAAAAAATTAAAAACTCCCATCTGCTTTTTCCCTGCACTAAACGACCGTTGTCGTGTAAATGTGATTCTCTTTAACGAATTGGTGACTATCTATCTAGCAGCCGTGACGGGACCTTGTGTCTCGAAGCGTTGGCCATTATTTTTCTCAAAATTGGCAGTGGGTGGTTGGCATATGCTTTGGTGTGGTTTGCTCCTTCTTTCCAAGGGTAGGCATATCGTTAGTATCTCTCCTACTTCTTTTTTTTTTTGATGTTTGTTATTCTCTTGTAAAACCTCTAATTTTCGGCACTTATATGACCTAAATTGTGTTGCTAGTGTTGTAAAACTTCTATTTCTATTTTCTTTTTTTAAAGCGAACCATTAGAATGTTGATAGGCGGGCACCACTGACAGGCCCTTCTTTTATTTTCCTGAGCTGTTTCGATCTTTTCCGCCTTTTCCACAAGTGGCTATCGTATTTATGTGCTTCCCTTTACTTGAACTAGAAAGCCAAACAACTTCTGTTCAGTAACAATGTATTTACAATAGCCTACCTATGTATACTTTCCCTCAGAAGGAGAGACTCAATAAATGATAACACATGTTTTCGCACTGACGCAAGAACATAATATTGTTGTGGCCTAAGATTTTTACTTGTAATGTACTCCGTGACTGAATGCGTCATCCGGGTGAGAGAGTGGTGGATGCTCAGGTGTTGTCTACTCTTTCTTTCCTATCAACCACCTATCTTCGTTATATCTCCTCCTTCTGTGTCTGTACTCTCTTGAAGCACCTCTAATCTTCGGCACCCATATTATGAATTGATTTTGTTGCAAGTGCCGTGAAACTCTTACGAAAGGACTTTCTAAAAAAACTGCTGAGAAAGTGACACAAAATTGGTCGCCTTAAAGCACACGGGGGCTATCCGGAAAAATTGTCTTTTGAGAAAATTGAACGTTAAGTTTTTGCCGCTTGTTCAGTTGCTGTATAACCAAATAAATATACACACCAATGAAACCGAATTTCTCCTATAGGTAGAGCAATACCCACTTTAGGTGTAGGTCAAGATTTCTGGAAACCTCCGGAATTTGGGTTAGCCCGCTTGTCTTAAAAAGCGACCTTAATTGTATTCATTTTTTTCGCACTGCTGCAAGACTGTGATTTTTAATGTGGTTCAAGGATTTTTACTTGTAATGTAATATGCACCGTGAACGTGTCATCCGGGCCCCTCTTGTGTAAATAATGCAGATCCAGGGCTTTTGGTTGTGGTATAAAGGGGGGGGGGGGGAGAAGTGCGTGGAGCACAAAAGAGTATTCACTATAGTTGACAAGACGCCTCGTACCATGTCCGTATCGTCTTCCGGTTTTTTCAGTCTCCCCGCTGTTTGTGGGCGTTTTCGTGCAGCTGAGAGTGTGCTAAGGTGTTCGGAATATAGTTATCGGCAAACTGCTCTCGAACTCACCCGTACCCACAGGCAGACAGAGACAGACAAACACACACACGCGCGCGCCCGCGCAGAAAATACTACGTCAAATCGATGCAATAGATTACCAATTACAAAAATAGTACCATCCAACAAAATTAAGTTTTAGTACCCTCAGAGTTTTACTGGACTGAAGACCACATATCAATTAGATTTTGTATTGAATGAATAGGCTTTTCATGTATAAAAGCATATCTACAGGACAGGGGCGATCTATTAGTGTTTGGACAGTATTTTCTTGCTCCTTCAGAATAAAAATTGAAGTTGTGAGACTTTTCCATTTGCGTACATTTGCTTGTTACACATTCTCCTTTTCTTATTAGTGCCTTTCTGTTTGGTCTGTGTTTTTAGTTTCAGCTTAGAAAAGGTCTTAACGTCTGCAGAAAGACGAATATATTTGGATGGGGGCTATAGAGTAATTTTGTCAGGGGAACTGTAACTGTTGGGTGGAATCGGCAATCTTATTGTATCCATATCGTCAAAAAGTGCGCGGCTCTGATAGTGCGCGGCTTTGATAGTTTCCCAAACACACAGAGAGAGAGAGAGACAGAGAGACACACACAGAGAGAGAGAGAGAGAGAGAGAGAGAGAGAGAGAGAGAGAGAGAGAGAGA
>NW_004798043.1:194426-197833 GCF_000002075.1 Aplysia californica | reverse complement strand
TCTCTCTCTCTCTCTCTCTCTCTCTCTCTCACTCACTCCCACACATACACCCCCCCCACACACACACACTACACACGCACACACACTACACACGCACACACGCATACTCATGCACACTGTATTTTGAGTTCTCCATAGGCGTGTCTTTTGAAGGCTACCGATAAAGCGACGATCGATATCCCAGTTCAGGGGTTCACGAATAATGAATGAAGAGATTCATTACAACTACTTACAACCGGCCGAACATACCATTGGAGACAAAATAATTATTATGTGGATCCATGTTTGGCGTCTCGCTCTCAACATTTCAACGTTTCGCAAAGGACGTGAAAGACATCTCAAACAGCAGAAAAAAATAAGCTGTCAAATTAGAGCAGGTTTAAAGAGGGGGAAAGGGACAGAGAGAGAGAGAGAGAGAGAGAGAGAGAGAGAGAGAGAGAGAGAGAGAGAGAGAGAGAGAGGGAGGGGGTTGTATATCAAGTAGGCTACGCGTAATTGTGCATGTAATCTCATCAAGACGTCCAGACCGTGAATGCGTGAAATCTTTCGGACAGCAGTAGCTGGACCGATCAAGGATTGCCAGCACAGACTGCCTGGGATTAAGCTTTGTAATGGGCAAACCTGCAAGTATTATCTGAACAATCCCATAACCCAGAAATCTGCCCTCGGGTTTGTTTCGTGCGCAGAAAGAGCTGACGTCACAACAGTTCAGCTCTTGTGCTTTTGCCTCTCCCTCCAATCCAGATTATCGTCAGAATGAGGCTATAAGACTTTCAGACACTAAATTAGTCATAGAAAATATGGTGAGATAATAATACACGCAAGGTGTTCGTTTTCCTTATAGACTTATGTGTAAACTGTAAACTGTTGCTCTTTCAGCCCCCCCCCCCAAAAAAAAAATCCCCAAAACAAAATTAAACAAAGCCAAACAAACAACATACACAATCTTAAAATTAGAAATAAATCAATTTAATTACTAAATAAGAAAAAATAGAATAAAACAAAATGAAATAAAATAAAATGAAATAGAAATAAAAGATCCAAAATTTTTAAAAATCACAAAACGAAACCGACGTGCTTCAGTAAAGGCGGGTAGGAGGCGAACTGCAGGACATACCCGCTGTGGTCAACCCAGGCCGAATAGATTAGATTTCAGTAGAAACACATTATGTTTGATAAAATATCTCCCCTTTATGTGAAGGAATCTCAAGGATGACGCAGAGAGCAAGGGAAAGGAAAACGCTCAAATAAAGCACAAAAATGCGATAGAAAACAGGAATGGCATGCATTCCATAAGCTATACTCCGACAAAAGTTGAAAATGACTGGTCACTTTGGTGGAACGAAGGAAAACGGATGGACAGAAATCCAGTGAATGAAGACAAAGAATAGCAAAATGATCAGGAGGAAGACCAGAAAGGAAGTGGCAAGATGGCGCCAGAAAGGGGGCGGGGGGGTATACATGTACAACCTGAAAAAGGGAACAGCCGATAGAACAGAGTGGTGGAGGTCATGGTTGGAGGGCTACGGTACATCAAGCAGTTGGCGGACAACTCTTAAAAAGAAGGAAAGAATCAATCTCGTTTCCTTTGCCTGCAAAGTTAACAACAGAATCATTAGGGGTAGGTGGGCTCTCGTGGTCCAGAGGTTAAGGTGTACGCCTCTCATTCAATAGGTCCCGGGTTCGAATCCGGACGGCGACGAAACATTTTCTTCTCTAAGATTTTCTCCTTTCACACCCTTTCCTGCTCACTAAAAATGTTTTATCATCTGCTTTCGTCTCCACTTTCTGACCCCACCCTCTTTCCTCCTTTGTCCCCTCCTCTGGGCTCCTGACTCTTTCTGCAGCCTTTCTACTGCTACTCCTTAACTCCTTCTTACTGCTGTCTTTCAGCTTCACACCTGATCTTACACCTAGCCTTTTCGGATAAGGGCTAAAAATCTCGGAAGTCACGTGTGCCCGTTGTACATGTTAAAGATCCCCTTGGTGGTCCAAAATCGATAACAGTAGGCTTCAGCCGCCAGGACCCGGGCGAAATTCAAAATTTCCTGCCAAATGAAAATGTTTTGTGTGTCCCTCTCGCTCATATGACCTTGTGCAGTGGCGAGCGCCGTTGAACACATACTTACTACAACAACAAAAAGAACCATTAGGCCTACGTCATGCTACGAGCCGGTTCAAACTCATTAAGACACATTCCGGTAGCTTAATTTGCATAATAAAAGGCTGTACTGTATGTCCCTGATACAGATCCCTTTGTGTGTGTTCTTTTTTTTTGTTGCAAGTGTTTTAACGCTCACATCAACACAATTTAGATCACTTTTGAGGCCGTCTTCAAACATGCCTGTCGCTGTCAGGGCCAACCCGGTTTGAGAAGGATACAACATCCCAAGAGAAAATCCGAGATAGATACCCGAAGAAAATTATCCTATCTCAGGAATCGAACTCGGGTCTCCTGTGTGTGTGACAGTGGAGCGTCTAACCCCTATACTATAGACACCAGGGGGTGTTCTTAAACGTGGGTATCTGGCAAGTATTCAAGGCTCTCCACCAACGCACTGAAATCCCTGCCAAGTTTCCCATTCGTTCTCGCTTTCTGTTGGAACAGCAGAAAACGTGACCTATTCTTTCCTTCCCCGGTAATAATATCAATATAATTTGTTTTGGAAAAGATGTCACATAATAAACACAGTCTCCTTTAGTTCTAGTGAGAGCGTTACGGCACTTGCAACACAAATGCGTCATATAAGTTAGGAAGATTAGAGGTGTTACTAGAGAGTAACATACAAAGAAAAGAAGAAGGAGAGGCAGGTGCGGATGATACATGTTTGATAGAAAAGAAGGAGCAAAATCACAGAAGCCATAGCCTCCACTGACGGCTTCGAAAAAATACAACCCACCCCCCCTCCCACACACACATACACACACACATACACAAACACATCCGCTCCCCTTTGCCGCCCACTTTCTCACATTTCCAAGAAATAGAAGCTTTACAATTTTTTAAATACCTTTTCATTTCCACCGGGTTTTGTCTCCCTACCATCATCAGCTAAGTCATGTTTTCTCCAGACTGGGTATTTTTTTTCTGCCAGTTTCAGTTTCTGCCATACGTGGGAAGTCCGCCGAATGTCACAATAACCCAATGCTGGTCGCCATATGCAGACCTTAGAGTTTCAAGTGGCGATAGCCTGACTGAGACAGGGTGACCCAGTAAATAATTATGAAAAAATTGGTTCAAACTCTTTTTTGTGGGTGGTTGGCAAGTGCTCTGATGTGGTTTGCTCCTTCTTTCCTATTAAACATCTGTCTCTCTTATCTCTCCTCCTTCGTTTCTTTTTACATACTTGTATTTGTACAGTGATCTTAATGGGGTCGACAGGGGTCTAAACACGTATAATATATTT
>NW_004798043.1:190190-193496 GCF_000002075.1 Aplysia californica | reverse complement strand
TGTAGATCTAGTCACTTGCCCTTTAGATCTACGTCAGATCACGCCATATATATACACACACACACACACACACACACACACACACACACACACACACACACACACACACACACACACACACACAGATCTTCACTCGGGACTCAGCCTGCCCAAAGTTGTTGACGTCATGCTTACGAAAGAAGTGTAGGATTTTCCAAGCTTAAACATATTCTGGGAAAGCTGATAATGTGCAGTGCACAATATGGAGTGAAGGGCCAACAGCTGTTCAAAGCTTTTCATGGAAATATTGGACACTTTTGATTAAATCTAGTTCTTTTATCGAGAAGAGATAAGAAATATAAAATGATATCTTATCCCTCTCCTACCCATTTCACCTCTTGATCCTCACCCCCACTAAACAATTTTTAAAAAGCGGACAAACGAACAAAGAAAACAACAACAAGAAACAAACAAAAAAAACACACACTCAAAACAAACAAACAAACAACAGAACAAAACAAATGTACATTGAACAAATAATTTTTCATTGTTCATTGTTTCAGGAAGCAACATCCCTGCACTCCGGACATGTCCATTGATGCTCCGCTGCTCTCTCCAAATTGTTGCTGAGGGTCCTTCCACAGATTGTGCCAGTGCTCATCTGGTTGAACGTTCATTTGTTCTTTCCTGCAAGGATGCTAGACTTTCCGCTTCCTTTTTGTATTCCCAACAGCATCATCCTCTCCACAGCAGTACTGGCCTCTGCCTCCCTATCTTCCTCCTCAATCAGTTGAGAACCACCATGACACAAATGCGTGTGTGTGTTTATTTGCGCACATACTAATATTATATTATACATAATAATAATTATATATTATATAACTAGCTGGGCTCCCTTCCGATGAAAGGAATGATCGGTGCATTAACAGCAACTGAAAGGCATTGGCCTAACTATACGAGGGGTACACCAAAAGTTTTTACCTGACCATGAAGGAATAAAGGTAGAAGGCTGAAATATGGGGTGAAAGCCAACAATCATCTTCCAAGTGTGCATGTCAATTTTGGAGGGTTTCCGATAACTGGTTTTACCACCAGCGCACTGTAAGTTAATGGGGGTATGTTGTTCTCCAGTTTCAACAAACAAATGAAGAAAATTGAGCACAGGGCAGTAATGAAGTTTTTGTTCTTGCAAGGCAAGCAACAGCAGGATATTTTTTACGAATATGCATGCCGCATATGGAACTGATTGCCCATCCTATGGTGTGATGAAATTTTGGAGTAACAAAAGTCAAATGCAGATTCGTGGGCATTAGAGGGCTCGTTTCCTGACAGAGAGAGGGTCCTCTATTCTCAAGGTCTTTTCAAGGTCATACACTGATTGCAAAAATGTGCAACTGTGGGAAGCATCTACCTAGAGAAAGACTACGCTTAGTGCTAAATTTCAGCTTTCTACCTTTATTCCTTCATGGTCAGGTATAAAAACTTTTGGTATTCCCCTCGTCTTTACACTCTTCTGGAATGGAGCAATAAATCTGGAGAGAAAAGTGACGTATGTTTTTTCAAGTTACCAAATATATTAATAGATGTATATATTGATTCTCTACTACGCTTTCGTGGTTGTACACTGTGGAGCTGTGCGCACGGCTAGTGAACGGAAACCTCACCTGTTTGCAATTATCGTCTTAGAAGACGGGCTTTCCCAAGATAAGATCTAAATGAAAAACTGAAAATGAAACTAAAGTGACTTCAGACTCCTCAATAAAACAAACTTTGCACCTCTAAATGATTCTGAACCATCATTGATTTTGTCGAATTCGAAAGTTAAGTGGTTCGGAAGTTTAAGGCGGCCAAAGTGACGAACTTTTACAAATAGAATTTACTAGCTGGGTACCTCGTTCGATGAAAGGACTCTTTACTTTACTTTTCCGTTCCAGGATGAAAGGAATCAAAAGAATTGATCGTCTTGAACTGTGGGTCTAGTGCGCACGGCTAGTGAACGGAAGCCTCACATGTTTACAAAGGCGTTTTAGAAGACGGACTTTCCCAAGATTAGGCCCAAACGAAATTAATGAAAAACTGAAAATGAAACTACTGTGACTTCAGGCTCCTCAATAAAACTGTGTACCCTTTAAATGATTCTGAACTACCACTAATTTGGTCAAATGCGAAAGTTAAGTGGTTCGAAAGTTTTAGGCGGCCAAAGTAACAAACTTTCACAAATATAATATGTAGAGATAGAGATATCTGTCTGTGTATGTGTGTGTGTGAGTGTGTGTGTTGTGTGTGTGTGTGTGTGTGTGTGTGTGTGTGTGTGTGTGTGTGTGTGTGTGTGTGTGTGTGTGTGTGTAGCTATGGTGTGAGTGTGCGCGTTGTGCCATGCATCTCTTCATGTGTGAGGTACAAGTAGTAACGACATTCTGATTCATCTCCCCGACACCATGAGCCAGATTACAGCGATCGTGAAACCCGAGTTGCACTCTTTGAATACCAGGTCGTCACGGTTCCCACCTGTTCTGGTGTCGACCTCTCCTGGCGTCCCGGCATAGCGCACTGATCGTGATCGCAATAATAATATTCGTAGATTCTACGTGACTATATTCACCCTCTGTGTCCTCTTGGTGCGTCTCAATGTTCCCTATTCCGTGCCAAGTACCACTGCCCCCCCCACCCACCCATCCCTTTCTCGTCCCTACTCCCAACCACAACCACTACCAAACAAAACATTTTTTTTTTAGAAGGAGATGTAGATAGCTAAACCAGGTGTGTACTATAATTGTTTTGGAAAACATGGAGAAGACATTACTATATCTTTGACAGTTAAAGAGTTCGTTAACATCATGTACTGCACATGTAGCGACACAAATAAGGAAAAAACCTCTCAACTGTCACATCTGTCCGTTCAAATATAACGAACACTTTGACTATATAAGGTATGTCTTCTCCAGGTCTTCCAAAACAATAATGAATTATAATTCACCTGGTTTAATTATCTACATCTCTCCTTCGGGAAAAATGAGTATACACGTGTACGTACATACATTCACTCATGTTACAAAATGCCGTCCCCACAAAAGGGGGGAAAGAGAGGAGGGGGTGGGGCGTATTATGCCATTAATACAACAATAATTTGGGCTTCGACTCTATTTTGGAAAGGACGATAGATGGCACTTAGACCAGATGGTTGTTTTCGATAATGCGCTGGTTTTTTTTTTCTGTAGTCACATAAACATTGCATAGAACAACGTTTGGGGGCTCTCGTGGCCTAGAGGTTAAGGTGCTCGCCTTTCATTCAAAGGTCCTGGGTTTGAGTATGGAGTGGGGAGAGGG
>NW_004798043.1:188822-190090 GCF_000002075.1 Aplysia californica | reverse complement strand
AATTAGAACATGTAGATTATTATATTTCAATGGTATATACATACAGCCGATACATTAAAAAGCTGCAACGAGTTTATTTTTTTCAAAATTCTAGAATTATTGCATCTGATCAGCTGACTGACAAACATTGGGTTTTCTCCTGATCTGAAAATAATTGTTATTATTCTGTTTTCTGTTGTCTGTCTTCATCGGTCAGCTATTGTCTTATATTGTCCTCTTCATACGTGTCCACAGTTGCCCCCTGTTATATTATACTTTAAAACACTGCTGTCTACATATTATTAGGTCTTACTCTTGTCTACTCTTGTCTGTTTCTTCGCACTATCGACTTTTATTGTCTACTTCTGTCTATGTTATAAAGTGTTGTCTATACATGATTATAATTGCTGTCTACTCCTGCCTATCTTACATACTATTATCCTTTGCTGTCCACTCCTGTATATTTGAACACACTATTGTCTATTACTTAACTGTCTTCTCCTGTTTCATTTTATACACCATTATAGTCTGTTTCTGTCTACTGCTGTTTATATTTATACATTAAATTATATTATTTTCTGCTGCTGTCTACATGTTTTTATACACTTTTGTCAATTACCGTCTACTCCTGTCTACTTTTATACATGATTGTCTATTAGTGTCTATTCCTGTCTACTTTGATACACTGTTGTCTATTACAGTCTGTTTAGTGCTGTCTACCTTTATACACTATTATATATATATATTTTTATTATTATTGTCTGCTCCTGTCTACTTTGATACACTGTTGTCTAGTACAGTCTGTTTACTGCTGTCTACCTTTATACACTAATATTATATATATTTTTTATTATTATTGCCTGCTCCTGTCTACTTTTATATACAGTCTCTGCCTGTCTACTTTAATATACTGTAGACTATTATTGTCTGCTTGAAATTTGACCATGTTTGTTATTGTTATTGTTGTGCCTGAGGTTGGCACTGTCGTATTTTCTGATCCAGAGAGCGAGAGCAACTACAGCTCCTTCCAAGCCAACGACGATGGTCCTTGGAGTTGAGAAGGTCTGTGTCGTACAGAAAAACTGAAACCTTTCCTTTTTTTCCTTAGGAGTGGAGAAAGTATAAAGTGATTTCTGTACGGGTCAGAGCGTCAAAATGTTATCCTTGCTTGACTGAGCATTAGGCCTATAGACAGTCGTAGAAATAACGGGTCTGTTTTGGGTTACGTGTGTGTGTGTGTGTGTGTGTGTGTGTGTGTGTGTGTGTGTGTGTGTGTGTGTGTGTGTGTG
>NW_004798043.1:185414-188549 GCF_000002075.1 Aplysia californica | reverse complement strand
GGAGAAGGGGTGGGGCATTATCGGGGAAGAGAGGAAGGGGTGACTGTATGAATTTGTTTAGATTTTTTTGGGTTGATGCTTTTGATTTTAAAAAGTAGCTACGTTTGGATCGACGTAAGCTCACATTTTTTATCGGTTTTAAATAAAGCCGCCATAAAATCTCTCACCAGTTGAATTTCAGCAACGTCGGTGTTCTGTTGACCACACTTTCGACTTCTTTGTAGTGGTTAGGCACTTGGAATAAGCAAGTAAAGAGACGACAACTCGATTTCACTGAGGTGAAATATGTTCGAGTATCTCCGTCTCCCTGCTCGATTGCTCTCTTTATCCCACTCAGAACATATAGGAGGCAGCCCTCCTCTTAAGTATTCCAAATTGTGTCGTTGAGGGGTGTAAAGCATTAAGAATCGATCACCTTCACCTTCACCTGTCCCGTAGATTGGATGTCCGTCGGGGCGCTTTTGAAGATTTGGTCACCAGCTTCCTCCACTCCTTCCCGTCTTCAGCTTTCCTGAGCGTGTCTTTGAGTTCCAGGCCTGTCCATTCCTTGATGTTGTCCTCTCAACTTTTCTTTTTTTAAGGATCGATCAACATGTGAAAAACATTCAAAATTAATCAACGTGTATAAACATTTAGAATCGACCAATTCAGGTGTAAAACTATTTGAATTGATCGACATATTGTGTAAAACAGTGTTAGAATTCAACAACCTGTTGACGGTAAAAGTAACGAGTATCTGTTCACAGTACGATACACGAAAACTGTCTAGTGTCAATTCCGCAAGGCGGGGGTTGGTCCTTTCTGAAGCTGCCAAGCGGAAAGACCAAGATCCAGCAGAGCTTGCCATATCCAACATGCGGACGGCGAAAGACTGAGAACAAGAAAACATAAAACGTATTTGTGGAGCATTGGGGGACATGGCTTGAGCTGAAAGTGGGACATTGATCAATAGTTTATTCCAGAAAATGTCCCGCTGTGTGGGTCAGAGAGTGTGGGAATGTGTGTTGTGCTGGGTGTGTTGAGGTGGTCTGGCCCGCATCTTGATCGGTCGCTTCAAAACAGCAACAAGTCAAACGAGTCCGAGAAAGAGAGAAAGAGAAAGATATAATAGAGAGAGAGAGAGAGACTGGTGAGAGGACGGTTTCCGAAGTTGAGGATAACTTAACTTCTCGTTTTTTCTTTGAGTGATCTCATTCGTCAGAGAAAAAAAAAGATTTCAATTCGGATTTGTGCCGCTCAAAAACGTAGGTTTGTGTGAGAGAATAATATGATTGTTACTCCAAGTATAATATAAGTATTGTGCTCGTGTGATGTGTTGGCGAGTCTGACAGAGCCACGTTTTTGTTATAAGTAAACACAAGACGCCCACACCCTGGGTTTTCCTGATAGTTACCCTATTTCCTACCATTCCTAAGTGCTGCTCAATTCATCGCACGAAATCGGGACATGAGTGTCGAGATAGCAGATGCCAAGGAACTGGTCTGACGTAAGATAATAATAGTATTTTAAAATAGTGTACCCTTTACTGAGCTTCCTCTGGAAGAAATTGGCGGTCTGTCTGGCGTATGTTGGCCATAGATGGCCACATTGCGACATGCTATACATACACATGGGGGTGACGAAAGTCAGAAGAGTGTTTATTCCTATACATAATGGAGCTACGATATTGCACATACACAAGACGTGAACGTGGTGGATTTTCTGCGTTTGTTCGAGAACTTCTCCTTTCAAAAGAGAAGGACGTTTATCCCTAAGTTTGGTTTGTCAAGTAGTAACGTTGACTTGGCGCAGAGTCTTCGTGGCTTTTTGTGAAAGTTAGGGCACGCGTTGGGGGAATTGCCCGAGAGACAATTGACTGAAACTAGGGAGCATGATTATAACAGGAATCGTACGTCGCCACAGAGAGGAGTTCGTGTGAAATAAAGCCAAGGTAGCGACAAAAGTTCTCACAGGATTTCGCCGAATGACTTTAAAGGCACTAAACAGAGTAGCTTTTGGATTCGAACAAGATTAATATTGACAAATGAACAGACGGAAACAAGAGGGGGAAAGAAAAAGAAGTAGGACCTACCAGTGGCACTCTCCTACCACTCGCTACCGCACATCGAAAGTAGGACGCGACGTCATGTAGTGGGAACACCTTTTGTAACTGGAAATTTGCCAAGTCTAAAAACAGCGGTGGTAATTTTTTGAAGCGTTTGTCATACAAAGAAATACGTAGGCCTACATCTAACGGAAATACCCAGGATTCGCTGGTTTCTTTGCTCGCGCTGGGAGGTCAGACAGACACTCGCTGATCGGGCTTCACACAGCACAGGAGTTGTTGATCTCGTGTCTTCGGTTCTGAGAGATCATCAGTCTGTGGACTGCAGCAGTGCTGTCCACCTCTCGCTTCTGTCCTGTAAGATCTTCCGTGGACTCTGGCAGGGACTGTCATCTACTTGAACAGAGAACACCATGTCGTGAGTTGAGCATTTCAAAATAATTTAATTTATTTTTTAGTCAATGGGAAAAGATTAATTTTTTAGATCGTCGTTCTCATTTTTGTAGTTGGAGTCGTTGTTGTTGTCTTCGTTGTCGTTGTTGATGATAACCGGATCAGTGTGGTTGTCTTTGGTGTCGTTGCTGATGATAACCGGATCAGTGTGGTTGTCCTTGGTGTCGTCACTGATGCCCGCAGAAGGAGTGATACCCTCGACGGAGTTTTCATAATTCTTATTGTTGTATTGTTGTTGTTTCTTATTTTTATTGTTGTATTACTAAAGTTTGTTTTCTTGTTTTTGTTGTTGCTCATATTGTTTTTGTTTTTATTTATTATAATTGTTAATATTTATTATTTTTTGTACTAATATTCTCGCTTTTAAATATTACTGTTGCTGTCATAGTTATTTCTCCTTCTTGTAGCAGTTATGGTTTATTGTTGTTATTGTCGTTCTTATCGTTTTAGTTGCTGCTGTTGTTTTATACATTTGCACTGTATGCTTCCGCGGAAACCGAGTATGTTTCTGAGTGTTCTCAGAGGGTCTGCTGGGTAATAATAGTTGTAAAGCGCTTAGAGCATGCTCTTGAGCATTGATATGCGCTATATAAATGCAATTATTATTTTTTTTATTATACCTATACATATATATACAG
>NW_004798043.1:178731-182199 GCF_000002075.1 Aplysia californica | reverse complement strand
CACACACACACACACACACGCACACACACACACTCACACATACATTTTCACGAATACAAACAACCAAACAAGCACACAAACTCGGAGTATGCCCTGTTATAAGAATATCTCCAAGACTCATTACCTAAAAACTCTGTCATTAAAATCCGCCTCTGGCTCTTTTCTAGACAACGGTAAAAGGGGCAAAACCACCACGTGCAGCACAGAAATCCTCTGGGAATTTTAGCCAAATTTGCAAGTGGTCCTTAAATTATGTTGAAGTCTGTATGATTAATACCACCAAGACGAGGTACATGTACTTTCATAGCACAGTCGCTGTTCCCAGGACCTCAGGGTGCGGGGAAACATCCCGGAAAACACTACTCCCGCTTCATCAGCTCTTATCATCTACACTCTCGACTCGAGTCTCGACTCCCTTAATGAGCCTCTTTATCTCGGTGTCATTCTCCAACAGCTCTTTAAAAAAACCCCAACAACAACAACAAACAATCAAACACACTGTCGAATGCGGGTTGTTGGTGGGCGGTTTGATAGGCCTATGTGGTTTGCTTCTTCTTTCCTATCCGAATTATATAGGCCTTGTGTTTCCCTCTTCTTTCCCTTGTACGATACTCTCTATAATAGAAGCGTAACGCTAATCTCCGACCCTTATATAACATGTTTGGTTTGCAAGCGCTGTAAAACTCTTACTAAAACTAAGGTTAGCAAACACACAGTAGGCCTACCCCAACGTGGTCTCCTAAGGACATAGTCGAACCTACTCTACCACCTACCTGTCCAAGACAATCCCCTGAATAAAAGACAACTCCCCCACCCCACCGCCTTAGCGTTCTTAAATACAATTATCATAAGCACACTATCCATGACGTCCACCTGTCTAAGACAACCATTTAGCTCCTCAACAATGTACTCCCGTCTTGGACAATTTCGACTGTACTGTAACAAAATCTGCCTCGCTCCCCGCCTGAGCGTCCCTGAAAACCAACCACGTCATCTGTCAAGACATGTTTTACTTGTCTTACATAAGCTGTGCCCCTGATAATAAAATATCAGATTACCGTGACGTTTCTGAAAGGACCGTATCAAATTGTAAAATGAGACAGACTCAGGGTTTTACCCTCGTCAGACAGAACAAAACACCCCCCAGCAACACAGAGCAAAAGTATTCCCATGCGACTTTACTATTTAACATTCATGATTAAATGTTTTGCGTTCTTCACAGCTATTCGACACGAGACAGAGCTATTCGAAAGCCTTGTGATTTTTGCAAATAAAGGATTGTGCCCCCTGAATTTGAGCATGTTAAATATAAACCTCTAAAACCCTCTAAAATACAGTAATACTTTGTATTCAATGATTGCGATGCAGGGTACTAAAATTGAATGTTGCTGATGGACTTAGAAAAGTTTAGTTATGTTATAAGAAAAAAAAAACATATTCGCAACTCGCACACAGTATTTGAATGGAATGAAGAGTGACTTCACGCTTCGAAGCGTCGATGAAGTTTCAATTTCTCAAAATCTCCCAGCGACATAAGAGCTTTGACGTTATCGTGCCCAATCTGGAGGAATTCCCACCCTTTGTGGGTTGCAACAGTTGGCCGCTAAAACTCAATGCGAGAGGTGATTCGATTCAAAATCGATCAACAGAAGATTTCAGAGACAACGGAGTACATGTATAGTGTAAACGTATGCTGTTTCGACATATCTTTGTTTAAGAAGCTTTGCAGTAGGCATTGTTAACCCATTAACACTTTCAGAGCAAAAAAAAAAAAAAATGAAACTTCCCTTACAGTATTTTTTTTCCGGATTTTTTAGAATCAGGGCTGTCTGTCAAGGTGGTCCTTAACTTATGTTGAAGTCTATAGTCGTGTTTTTGCAGCTTACCGTACAGATTAAGCATAACTGGTGATTGAAAATAAATTTCCAAGAGGCTTAGGGCTTGGGGCTGCTCTGGTATTGTTTACAAACAATGAACTTAAAAAGTTTTCTTGTGTCTGCCTTTTATGAAAAGATTCCGTATTTCTTTCCATTGTGCCTGGATACGCCCACAAGGTTTCTTGGTTACTGCATTTATCTTTAGTTCGGTGTATTTCTACTCCAGATGCTTCAGGGCAAGGGCTAATAATAATATATCATTGTATATTTTGTGTGAGTAGGAATTTTATCTTTTAAATTAATCGGAAAGAATGGAACGCCCCACTCCAAAAAAAAAAAACGGACAAAAAACAACAACAATAACAAAACAAAACAAATAAAAATGATCCCCAACAAAGCAAAACAAAGACTGCAGCAGCAGCAACAACAACAACAACAACAACAGCAACAACAACATCATCATCAACAACAATAACAACAAAAACAGCAGCAGCAACAACAACAACAACAACAACAACAACAACAACAACAACAACAACAACAACAGCAACAACTCAACTTAAAATGTGGATTCCACAGAACTCTAGTTAATTAAGGAAAATACAAAAGTACAAAATACAAAATATCTGGTCTAGCTGTATTCCCTTACACCAGCCGATGACATCAAGGTCGCTTTTCCCCTGCTGCAACCTTTACCTCAGCTCAGAGCACAATTATACATGAATAGATGGCTGTCTACCACATGCAGCCTATAGGTCGAAAAAACAAATAACATTATTATTACAAAACGTATGTCACTGCGCTCATATGACCTTATGCAGTTGCGAGCGCCGTAAAACCTTATTAAAACAAACAAACCAGATGTCAACACAAGGAATGTTCAGACGAGTGGGCATACATACAGTCTCGGGAAATCTCTGAATGATAATAATGATAATTAATTCTGTTTATTACCACGACAAAGAACCCCCCCCCCAACCCAACAGCATCGAGACAACAACAGCATGAACAATTACAACGGTAACAACGACAAAACAACAGCAGTCACAGAAAAAAGAGAAAACAGCGACAACAACACCCTCCCCCCTTTCTTTTTCCCCCCAGAAACTGTGTGGCAATCTAGTGAACGCAAACCGAAACTAATAACATGACCTCACCCCCCCTCTCAAAACAAAACAAAACAACAACAAACACAAAACAACAACAACAACAAACAAAAAACCCAACAAACAACTAAAACAAACAAACAAACAAACAAACTACAAAATAACAAAGAAAACAAACAACCAAACCAAACAACAAACAACAAACAAAAAACCCCTCACACAACACAAAAACAAAACAAAATAAAACTAACAACAACAACAAAGCATCCCCTCCCCACCCCCCTCAATAATAATAATAATAATAAAATAAACCAAACAAAAAATATTTTTAAACCAATCAACCCGAAACAATCCAACAGATAGATAAATTAATAAACAGACAAATAACTAAATGAACAAATAATACATAAATAGATAGATAAATAGATAAATAAGTAAATAAATTAAAATAAATAAATAAATAAATACATTAATAAATTTAAAAC
>NW_004798043.1:174333-176434 GCF_000002075.1 Aplysia californica | reverse complement strand
GGGTAGAGGTTGAACGAGGGGAGGGGAGGGGGCGGTATTTTTTATTTTTTTTGGTGGACATGTTTTGTTATGAGTTTACGAGTTTACGTGTTTTAACACTTTGCACAAATAGGCCATTCCAAAGGTGGGTTTACACTGTGTTCTTTGATATGTAAGGAACAACAACAACAACAACAACAACAACAACAACAACAACAACAACAACAAAATAACAACAACATTAGTAGCAAAACCCAAAAGAACATCTACAACAACAGCAGCAACAACAACAACAACAACAGCAGCAGCAGTAGCAGCAACAACAACAGCAACAACAACAACAGCAACAACATCAACAACACAAAACCACCACCAACAACAACAACAAAATAATAACAACAACAACAATAACAACTACTATCAAAACAAGAACAACGCCAACAACAACAACAGCAGCATCAGCAGCAACACCAACAGCACACCACCACCACCAACAACAATAATAATGACAACAACAACAACAGCTACAACAACATCAAAAACATTAGTAGCAAAACCCAAAACATCTACAACAATAACAACAACAACAACAACAACAACAACAACAGCAGCAGCAGCACACCACCACGACCACCACCATCACCACCACCAACAATAACAACAACAACTACATGTACAACTGCAACAATAACAACGATAACAAAGATAATGATCAACAATAAGCAACGTTATAAGTGCCAGCAACAACAACAACAGTATTAATGTGAATCTCCCCAGGACGAGTACATCCAATTCAAAGAAGAAGATCGCGCAGAGAACCAGATCGCCTACTACCCGTGGGTCCCCTGGATTCTCTTCTCCATGGCTTTTGCGCTCAAACTTCCACACGTCATGTGGACCTCATTCCTGCCCAGCTCAGGCCTCAACCTCGGCAAGCTCGTGGATCTGGCAGACTCGCACGAGAACATCGATAATCTAGCCAAGATCATCCGCATCTGGTTGGTCCGGACTCACAGAGTGCAGAAAAATGTTTTGTCTAGGGTCAAGAAGATTCTCGGGAGCGTAGGTCTGTTTTGGATGGGCAAAAATAGTCGGACGTACTTAACCGGTCTCACGATCGGGGTGAAATGGGCGTATCTTTTAGTCACCATCGGATTGTTTTTCTCTCTCAATCTGTTCATTCAAGAGGAGTTCATTTCGTACGGTTTTGAGGTTCTGGACGGCTTTCTCAGAGGAATACCCCGGGAGTCAGTGACTTTTCCGAAAAACACAATTTGTGACTTTAAGATTCGCCAGCTGGCAAACATTCACACGTACAGCATTCAGTGTGTTCTGCCCATCAACATGTACAACGAGTATATCTTCATCTTCCTCTGGTTTTGGCTGGTGCTTCTGTGTGTGGTCAACACCTACAGCCTCATCAAGTGGAATTTTTATTTGCTGTCTCCTGGACAGCGGAGGGAATTCGTCAAGGGTTACGCAGCCATTGTTTTCCGACTGCTCCAAGAGGCGCAGAAACCCCCGGATGTCGATACAAACGGGAATTCCCTCTCCTCCGCTCCAGCCAACGATGCCACGCCCATTCTAAACGGAGCTTCCCCTTCCGGAGACAACAATGGCGTCCCCCGAGAGAGACGGCGGCTTCGGTTTGACTCGATAGTATCTGTGACGTCATCAGGCGGCACTGACGTCCGAGCGGCCCCGCCCTCGCAGATAGAAGAAGATCCGAAGGAGGCGAGGCGGAGACAAGATGAGAGGCAAATTGACCGCATCACTAATAGGATGATCAAACATTTCGGACATGACGGCGTGGTGGTCTTCAGGACCTTGGAGTCCGGCGTTGGCGTAATCATTGCCAACCAGATTTTCCAGGAACTGTACCTGCAAATCACACACGCCATGCACTATCTGTGACCCCGAGTGTGCGACAAGAGAAAATGACGGAGTTGCAATTTATTTTGCCGAAGACGTTAGTGACGAGTGTGAATAGGTCATAATATGAATGGGATTAGGAGGGCGAGGAGGAGGATGAATAGAAGGAAGAGGAGAAGGAAAAGAAGAAGAAGAATAAAGAGGGGTAGGAGGAGAAAGAGGTGGGAGGAGGAGGAGGAGGAGGAGGAGG
>NW_004798043.1:156565-172430 GCF_000002075.1 Aplysia californica | reverse complement strand
GTGTGTGTCTGTGTGTGCGTATATATAATTTGTAAATATGTGTAATATATCTTTTTACTTAAAATCATATATTTTTACAATGTTGCTTGAGCTGTTACTGATGTTTGAGTTTTGTTTTCAATGATGAATCAGTAATAAAGCTTCGCTAGTCAATAGAAGACTTTCTTTATAACATGCCTTTGTGTTATCTGTCTTTTTCTTTCTGACATTCGCCTTAAAACTGCAAAAATAATTTCAATTGTGTATAAGGTGAAAAAATAAGAAAATGAAGGTTTTATACCAACCCTAAAAGCTCTTCCTAGAAATGTCAGTAAAGTCCAGTATGGTCGCCACAAACATGACAACCATTTATTTCTTTTCTTCTTCAAATTTCCTACTCAAACTCAAACACAGTTAAAGAAGCCTTACCGAGCATGTAAACCATGCACAGCTTCAAAATATTTCACTCTGATGAAATATTCAAAGACCCCCCCCCCCTCTCCTCTCCTAATATGCATAAGACCTCTTCACTAAAATGTTCGGAAGCAGAAGAGACATAAGACTGGTTAGTCAATCGTTGAAGCATGCTTGAAAGCTAAAGGTCAACATAACAGAAGTCATAACCTCCATTTTACCATTATTAGGGCTTTAAAATTTCAACAAAAAAATCCCCCCGCTTTTGACCGAACCTTACTTCTGCAGCACAGCAGCCTCCATGTAACTGTTAATATCAGGACGAAAAAAAGACAAGGGAAGTAAGCGATATAATACTTTTCTGTCCACTTTAAAGGGAGAAAATCGAGGACTCCATTAAAAAAATAGATAGGCCTATTAATAATGTGTAAATTGTAATGTTACAAAGACTAAAATTTACACCAGTGTTTTTTTAACCTTTGTGGTGGTACATGTACTGAACCTTTTTTTAACCTCTGTGGTGGTACATGTACTGAACCTTTTTGAACCTTTGTTGTGGTACATGTACTGAACCTTTTTGAACCTTTGTGGTGGTACATGTACTGAACCTTTTTTTACCTTTGTGGTGGTACATGTACTGAACCTTTTTTAACCTCTGTGGTGGTACATGTACTGAACCTTTTTTAACCTTTGTGGTGGTACATGTACTGAACCTGCCAAGTTCCATATGTGCTTTCACCAGTCACTTCCAGTGGGGTGGAGGGAACGGCCAAACACACAGAAGCGCGCATGCGTGCGTCTGTGTGTGTGTGTGTGTGTGTGTGTGTGTGTGTGTGTGTGTGTGTGTGTGTGCGTGTGTGTCTGTGTGTAGCTTGACTGACACCAAACCCCTAATGCTGACTCTCAGCTGACTCTGAACCACTGGGGTTTGATCCAACTCAGGTTAAGAACCAATGATGATATAGTTTTCCTTTCCCATTAAAAAAAAATTCAAAACTGTATATTCCACATTGATATGGTAAAGGGGAGAAGCAAGACAGACGCACAGAAAGAACAGACGGAAAGGAAAGAAGTTGAACCTGCCAGTGGAGCCTTCCAGCTTTTAACTGATCAAAATGTGGTAATGTAAGATGATGTGTGTATGTGTAGAATAACTTAAGAGTAAAAGAAATAGACATTATAAACTTTTGTAGTTTCAAATTACACAAAATGAGAATAAACTATTTCAAAAACTTTTACACACACACACACAAACACACACATATATATATTTATAATATATAAACAAACAAAAAATCAAATAAACTAAAAACAAGCAAGCAAACAAGCAATGTTTATGTAGGGTTTATATTTTAATATTCTTTTGGGTAGATATACATTAAATCAACAGTCTTCCATGGTGAAAGTATAAACAAAAGGTTTTCTGGTCGTTGTGTCTCAAGTAGCTGCAAGTTGCACCTGCTTTGCATCTCGACTGTATCCACGATCATCTAGACCATTTTTGCATTCGAGCAATTAAAACAAAAGTTTGCCAACCTTTTAATTTCATTATTACAGCTTGATATCTTCATTTTAAAATCACTGTACGTATTAAACTTTCAATCACGGCCAAACAATACAGTCGTCACTTCAGGGTCTAATCCCTAAATAATGCACATTGCATTTCAAAGGATATAAAAAATGAATAACTGCACAAATCTTGAGGCTTTATCTGTCTGAAACAAAAACATAAAGTAACCCCCATATAAGCAGAACTTCATGAAATCATGATCATGGACATGCAAGATGAGAAATAAATATGGCTGACATTGAACCTAATATGGAGGCCGTCTGGCAGAAGTCGTTAACAGATGGCACCAAAGCTATTTCTGTCTTCTGCCTTCCTCTGCTAGACTACCCGAACAGTGAAAACATACCTACCCCCACCGTTCCCCTACCGTGCATCTAATCAAGCCCCAAATGGTATACCTTTGGAGACCCATAAGGCCAATCACATAGCCATAAACCACTCTTCTGGCTCCTCTTGATTATTTGTGTATTTACTGGTATTGACAATAGTACCTGTATCTTCACAATCTTGTAAGGATTAACCCCTCTCCTTCCACTCCCCTGAGCACATATATGTCTTTGCCAACTCTCTCAACATTGAGAGTGACATGCAGAGAGATATGGAGAGAGAGAAATAGGAAAGAAAATAGAGAGAGGAAAAAAAAGAGAGAGAGAGAGAGACAACAAAAGCAAATTTCTCTCTGTCAAATAAATTACGTCAGTCATTGTTATATATTCAAACTTTACACAGAAGGCAGTCATCATTACGAAGAACAATCTGCCTCCCTGGATGAGTCACTCGCCGAGTTTCCATCATCACTGAGGTCAAGGTCACACCAAAGTCGCGTTCCTCGTGACCCTCGTTTGCCTGAGGTGTCTTTCAACGAGCGCTCTCCTTCACGGAGTCGTTTTGACCGATCTCGTTTGCTGAGACGCTTACGACGAGGAATCCATGACAACGGCCTCTCAACTTTTGACTTTTCCACAGATTTCTTTTGATTTCTTGACTGAAGGTCACCTTGTACCTGGAACACCTGGGACTCACTGTTAGCTGGGGGACCAGAGTCTGAACAATGTCGAATTCTTTCAAAATCCACCTCGCCATCTGGTGTCACGGAAGATGAGAGCTCCGCTTTAGACTTGTCTATAAGATACTGGTTGAAGGACTGAGGACGCACAGTCTCACCACGGCTATCGCCAGTTGGACTTCTCACATTGTGTGGTCGGATCATGACCTGTGGCCGACCGTCCTGTGTGTGTGTGATGAGTGGCTGTCTGGGGGGCAAAGGTGGTGGGGACATGGCAGGAGAACCTTCTCTACCTGGAGAGACAGGGAAGTTGGTACCTGCAACACTGGCGCTATGTGGTCGGTGAGGGGGATTAGTTATCACGTGCACTGTTGGAAGAACGCAGTTGGGTTGTGAAGACGTTAATGGTTTGGTCAAGGTAGCTTCTGATGAGGGACCTTGGGGGTCCAGTGTGTTCTCATAAGGGTTGCTGTCTCTTTGGGGAAACTGAAGGAATCTCTTGTCAGTCTTACATGGTAGAGACGTCGGTCTCACAGGTAGCTTATTTGCCTTGTGGAAGCGAAGACTTCCATTGGTTACGATCGGCCGTCTAGGTGGGACTGTAGAACCGCTGAGCTTAGCTCCAGAAGTTTTCAGTTCTTTGACAAAATCAGAGTATGATGTAAGGTCAAAGTTCTGTTTTGACTTGTTACCTGCTCTCTGTCTTCCACAACCCATTGACGGTATTCTTGACCTCTGAGCAGCAAAGTCCTCCTGTACTCCTTCTGTGGACGTGGGCAAGGAATCATGACACACCATGGCCGTTGTCCGGTCAGCAGTCTCTCGGTCAAGGCTCTTACAAGAATTTTGACCTTGCACATACAGGCTACTGTCCTCTTGCTTTGGCATATGAGTCCTCAGTGAATTTGAACTCGTTGGCCCATCTTCTCCTTGCTCAGCATTTCCGGGAGAGACACGCCCAACAGGACAGGACTTTTGTTTGGGCTCAGTCCGAGAGCTCCCCGTTGGTGACTTCATGATGCTGCCACAACCCATTGCACTGTCCCAGGTCGTGCCCACTTCTTGTTCAGCCCCCAGGGAGGATGTGTCCAGTCTTTGACTGACCAAGAGCTGAGCGGCTGCAGACCTCTGGACAAGGCTCATCATCAGGTTGTGGGAGTGCAGGTGGGTCCCTCCGGGAAGCCAGACTTGTCCCATGGAAGGACCCGCGTGACCTGAGTGGACAAGACAAAGCACAGAGGTTTAAACACTTGGACAACTTGAAAGACTACAAGAATGAGAGAAAAGGTTAAAAGAAGAGATGGAAAGTTACAAGATATAACATATAACAAAATGTTAATATAATTGGAAAATCTGAAGGACTTCAAGAAAGAGAGAAAAGGCTGAAAGAAGAGATGAAAAGTCTATTTTCCTTCAAAAATACCCCTCCCCCCCAACCCTATACAACTTACTAAGAAATGACAATTCTGAAAGTGGAATGGAGTCCAGATCAAAATGCCTCACATATCATCAAGATATGAGAAGCATTGAGGTGAAATCAGGCACTCGTCAAAATATTGAAATCAAAGAAACTGTTGCTTTTCTGGGCGTCAGGCAGTTTCGTTCTAATTTTCTTTTATTGACCCAGCACCTTTTACGTTCATTTAAAAACACATATCAGTGTGGATTTTTACTGAAAAACATTGTTTAAAGGAACAAAAAAATGTGATTTTTAGTTTCCAAGGCCTCTCAAGCAATGGAAGTTAGCAAACTTTGGCAGCCATTTTCTTGATATTTTTACATCTGAAACAAAAGCGACCCCCATCTCCTTCAATCGCCCAATATCTTGACTGGTACAAAAGATAAACGGATATTTGTTCCATCGAAAGCAAGGCAAATGGACAGGCTTTAAGATGATATCAATAACTCTATATGTCCCAAAACTGACGGGCACCTGATCGCACCGCGTCGTGACACATATAAAAATAAAAGTCAAGAATAGATAAATTCGGAAGCCTGAGAAAAGTGTCACGAAAAATTAAAGAGGACAAACAGAGAGAGAGAGCGCACAGAAAAACAAGTAAAAAAGGTTTGTGGTACAACAGTTTCGTTATGGATTACAAATTCGATAGGCCTAACATGTAAAAAAAAAAAAAGGAGGACCATTTCACGAGAGACAAACTAGAACCTAATAACAAGTCAAAGCAGTTAGAAAACCATTGGAGCGCTTAACTTTAAGCCAAAATCTGTATCAAATATACTTTTGGTATTTGCTTGCGAGAACTTTCATAGGGCCTCTGTCTAATGTCTACTCACAAAAAAATCCTACGTCAGCAAAATCAGCTTTATATACGATTGGGCATCAGCTTGCTCTAGAAAATTCTGAGATTACATGGCAAGGGGCGATTGCATTTATTTGCCTTTCCCAGGATCTGAAAAACAGTACACTGTTTCCAGCATGCAAAACAAGTCATAAATAATAAACAAATTTTCATATTCTTGGTCCCATGCACACAATGCTCCTGAACTTCAATGTGAAAAAAAATTCAGGGCACAAATGCAAACCCCTTCAATGGAAATTTCCTAAATTACAGAAATAAAAAAATATTGTTGCTAAAACTTGCAGCAAGCAATATCTCCAAGAAAAAAAGGTTACCTTTGCGTCCAAAGAGTCTCTGGCATATCATGTGATCCAGACCAATGTCACTTGCCAGACTGTCATCGCTCTCCTCACTGGATGCTGCAAACAGGTCAAGGTCATTGGGCTTCTGAAAGAGACAGTAAGAAGGTGGATGAGAATCAACAATCCTCACACTGCCCTGGGGCAAGTAAAGAGCACACCCCTTACTGCTTTGAACCCCTGTGATGTGCACACTCTTTAGCAAACATACCACAATTCTTTTTTTCCCCCACTCTTTTTCCTAATGTAGGTGTTTAACGCCCCAAACAATACAATTTAGATCATAGCAGGTGGGCTTCAACCCTGTCTGTCAGGGCCAACCTAGGCTGAGAGTAATACAACATCCCAGTAGAAAGACAAAAATACTCAGTAAAAATTCTCTCTACATGGAAATCAAACTTAGATCTTTTGCATGTGACTGCAAAATGCCTTCCCTTTACATCTCAAACACCAGTACTACAATTCTGTTCACTAAAGCTATGTTAACTAAGCAGCTATTTTGGTAATAAATCACTTTTGATTTTTACTTAGGTGTAGAATTAGAGAACTCAAATTCTTGGAAAGATCAATAACCATAACAACACACATGAACTGATGGTCAAAGTTTGAAATTTGCCAACACACTACAAAATACTTTAAAAACATTGTACATAGGACAATTTCAGACATAAGCATAAAATTTAATGGTATTTAAAAGACCCCTTTGTTCACTTGAGGAGACTACTTTGAATAAACTTGTACAAAGAAACACTTTCTTTAACAGGACAATTTCCTCCAGATTTTATGACTTTTGAAACCAACCAGACAAACTTAAGTTTTGGTGGATAAAATATTATTAAAAACATTTAAGTGAACTTTTTCAGATTGGAAAAAACATTTCTAACCACAACTGTTTGATATCCAGCACAGTTGAGAAGGACTTGGTATCCTCAAGAAAGTCGTTTTACTTTATTTTCCTCAGTTTTCCCACCTGCAAATATGTACTCGTGGTGAAATCAGGCGCTTGTCAAAATAATGAAATCAAAGAAACAGGATTTTTACGCCAGTTAAGTAATATTTGTCGAACTTTTGTTTCTTAGCTCAGCATATTTTATATCCGTTAAAAACTCATGTCCATGTGAATTTTACTGAAAAACAATGGTTAAAGGCACAAAATATATAATTTTTCAGTTTCTAAGGACTCTCAAGCTATGGAATTTACCAAACTTTGGCGGCCATTGTCTCGTTAATTTTACCTCTGAAACCAGGCGACCCTCACCTCCTTCAATTGTAACTATCTTAACTTTTATTCTAGATAGATGAATTTTTTTTTCACCAAATGCAAACAAACTTTAAGATGTTACCAATAACACCCGAAGCCCAAAAATTGACGAGCACCTGCATTCCACTGCGCCGCGTCATATATGTGAAAGATGCAATGATGTATGTCACACATGGGACTGAAACGGTAAGCTGGAAAGAATGAACAGGTCAGTCTAGGGAGTTTTTACTAAGGCATTTATTTAAGCCTTTTATTGGAAGAAATCCGAGACTATAAACAGTAAACAGTTTTCAACATTAGACAAAAGTAGACTTGGCAACCCCTAAACAGCTTACCATATGTTCTCCACAATTTGCTCCTCCGATGGCTTCTTCTTTTTCCCCATCCTGCCGTCCGTCAATCCATCTGCGGAGCTGTGGGTCCTGCTGTCCATCAAGGACTGGTGCAGACACATGCTTCTCTGGACTGACTGTTTTTGACAAACTCCAGTTCTGACCGTCAGGACGAAATATGAACGACGACCGTTCACCATGACGAAGGCCTTCTGTGTCTGCCAGTGGCCAGGTGTCTCTTTTGTGACTTCCAAAGTCTGGCGAGCACAAGGGAGAGTTCTCTCCCATAGCAGGAGAAACACCAGAATGTCGAAATTTCACGTCCCCTGGAGAGTCTCTTTGGCTGGAAGCTTCTACGAAATTTTCATTTCCTGGCAGCACAGATGTCTTTCCATTGAATGAGGCCACGAAAAATTCATCATCCAGCCAGTGATATTCATCTGTGGAGCCAGACTTGGTGGCATTCTGCACCACAAGGTAAGGCACTGGGTCAGTTCCTCCTACTGCAGATGACTCGTGCTCCCCGCTGTTAAGACTACACAAACTTAGATTGAGAGCATCGACAGTCTGAGACAAACTAGCTATTTGCTTGGAGATCTCATCAAATTCTCGGAGAGCCGCTTCGTCTTTCTCATCTTCTCCGGAACTCTGCTTCCTTTGTTCCCCGACCTCAGCCTCATTCTCCGCACCACTTCCCAATGTGTCGAAACTTTTGTTACTCAGAAGTTCAGTGAGGCTAGTAAAGGATTGTCTGTCCCGACTGCCGGCAGACAACAGGCTCCGGTGGGAGTCCACTTTACACAGACTATAGAACTGGCTTTTGAACTGTTTCTGCTCCTCAACAGATAGCCTTGGGCTCTCGTCCCCTGTGAGGTCGACCAAAGATCCGACAGAAGTCTCCTCGTCCAGCTCCGTGACATCTGAGAGGTTGAGACGGAGAGACCGCGAGTACCCCGGGTAGCCATGATGCGTGATATGAGGCCGGAACATTGGGAGGAAGCATGGTGCAGTGTGTGAGTCCTCCTCATTGGCTGTGATCAGGAAGTGCTGAAAAAAAACAAGAACATCAAATTAACTTCTTGGGGATTAGCATAATTTGTGTTGGGGGAAAAGTATGTGTGGGGACAATAAAAGACTTTTGGAAGGGGAAATTTAAGTGAAGTGTATATGGGGGTAATATCTGAGTCAAGAGATCTAAGAATCCAATGAAATGGTCAAATGAGATTTACCTACTGAGAATTTCTCTTTACACTTCTTCTGGAGTGAATAGCAGTAACTTTTTACTAGATCTAGTTAAAGGCACCACATATATAACTTTCTCATTACCCGTTGGTGTTCTTAAACACTAACAAGCCAGCTCTGCTGAGGACAAGCCATTAAGACTACCATGTACGAACGTGCCTCATATGCCTCCACAGGATTAGCAAACATAATTTCAAAATATTAACAAATCAATGATCCCCAAGCAAGAAAGGTAACAACATTTGTCTCTTAGCATAAACAAACTTGGAAACACTTCCCAGTCTTTAATTGACAAAGAATACATCGGCCAGTGCCCTGCAATGTATAAACACTTCCACACCTTACTCAGCTGCACATGTCCAGTCAAATCCAAATGAAGGGAGAAACAAGAAAACTCAGGTGAGTAAAGACCTACCTACAAAATAGTTTTTGGCTTATATTATTTGAATCGTGACATGGGTTGGAACGTGTTCACTAACCTCTTCTGGCACATCTAAATTAATGTCCAGGGCTAAAACTTGATGAGTCATCCTATAGAGTCATGGTAAATGAGCTATACTATGGAAATATGTGGGAGGTAAAGCGCTTCATTTGTTTTTCTCAAATTGCCAAAAAGTGACATGCCTTGTTTTCCATTGTGCCCTTCAAATCTTACACTGGACAGACAGTATACAGCATCCCCTCTTCTATGCACCATCAAACTATGTATAGATCAGTTGTTCATTATGTGAGCCCATTATGTTAGTGTAGGAAAGAGCACTAAAAGTTATCACACAGGCAGCAACTTTACCCCCCCCCCCCAGCTCTATCCTCACCCTGTCTCTTCCTCTCATTCATTTTTCATCTCCCAGTCACGTACTCTTCCTCCCCTTCTCACTCGCTCTTTCTATTCCTCTCACTCAATTTCTCTCTCTCTCTCTCTCTCTCTCTCTCACTTTTAATTTCCTTTCCAGTAGAGATAAAGAAATGCAAACACAAGTTCTTTTTCTTCATTCTAATTCCACAGTTATGTCCCTTGTGTAAGCTTGCTTTGACTAACTTTCCTCGCACAATTTCCGCACTCTATTTATTATAATATAAGTAGAGGGTTTTACGGGCTCGCAACTGCACAAGGTCATATGAGCGCCAAGGAGTGGGTGTCAACAGAAAAGTCCTTACAGGGAATCGGACTTACTCTGCTCACGTCTCTAGCTTCAACAGCGCAAGGTCTGCTTCGACTATCAAGGCACCCCGGAAATAGCAGGTCACAAGGTCAAAAGAAGTAGAGGAAAATGAAAATAGTAAGGATTAGGAAAGAAATAGCAGCAGTTCCCTGTTGCAGATCAGGCACAGTTATGAGCGTGACATAATGAATCAGCCCATTTACAATTCTACTGTGCTTGAACGAGAAATGTCCCCCCTTGGGGAACGGCCTAAAGGCACTACAGTCAGTGGCACTGCCCCGGGGGGTTTCCCCACTCTATTATTACGGTTCAGTAAGGCACCAAAACAGCTCATAATAAGTAACACATTCATCTCCTTATTAGGACACACAGATAAGGACTAAGGGTTCAGTACATATGAATAAAACAAAATGAACAGGGTTACATCCTATAAAAGAAAGAAAGGCTAAAGATGAAAAAAATAACCGTAGTTCGGAAACCTACATTTCATTTTTTAAAGGTGAGAAAAAGTTGCTACATCAGGCAGACTATGGACAGGTAATCTTTGGTTAAGGTGTAGGCTTCGGATGAAATGCAAAGTATGATTCTTTTGTACAGTTCAAAGGTCAACCTACCTTGAAAGCTGGTGAGACATTAGCTGATCTGTGTGCGTTGTGCCACCAGTCATCAACAGATGGTCTGGAGCTTAGGGGAGACCTGATCTCCTCTAAAGATGATGTAGCCCGCAGTGTATGGGGATTGCTTCCCTGGGAATGTATCCATGTCTGTTGAGAGCCAGGGCTTACTTGTCTCCCCAGGCACAGATTTTGCTCTGAGCGACATCTCCGAAGGCGAAAAGAGTCCTGACCTTCTTGCGCAAGATCATGACAAGACGAAAAGGGAGATGACGTTTTTAAAGACCCAGATGCGAAAGTGTGCGGATCACAGAGTGTCTGCTGATGGGGTAGTGGAAGGTCATTGCCCACAAATCTGGGCTCGGGATAAAAAGAATTTGTTCCTTGTTCATTTACAGGAAATGATGGTGATAATTCCCTTGTTTGAGACGGGGCAGCATGGGAGCTGCTTGTCTCTAGAGATTGATATTCTCCTGAAGTGTTGAGTCTGAGCTCACTTTCACTAGCATCGACATTCTTACTCTGCTCAACTAGCTTAGCACCACAATTGACAGTCACTTTTGACACACAACTTTCATCTCCTGAAATATCTGAGTCAGAGGAGAACTGCCGAAATGCCTCATTGTTCATGATGATCATAGACCTCAGAGGAGCATTCAGCGAAGACTTTGGACCTTCTGAGTTTTGACAGGAGGTCTTGGGATTTGAGGTGCCAAATGCTGGTGTGTTGTGGGATGCAGTTTCAGTGGAACTGAGAAATTCATTTATTTGGTCACTTTGCAAAGATTCCTTCTCTACATTGAGACTGTTGCTGTTCTTTCCTCTGTCCTGGGCTGTATGGCTCTCACAGCTGTCCGCCTTTTGCCTTCTGCCCCAAAGTTTTTTTTGTGTTCCTTTTTGCATGGAGCTTAATACTGCTGTCTTTGATGCCTCTTTTCTCCCCTTGCTTTGTAGTGCACGGCCTGTTGGTGGTTTGGTTGGGTCACGGGGTGAGCTTTTCACAGTTGTTGAGCCACAGAAATATCCTTTAGGAAGCCGGTTTGGTGAATCAGGAACTGCCTTAGTGGTCGTGGCTTTGGATGTGGATGATGGTGCTTTGGCTTTTGGAGACCTGGGACTGGTGCACGGCACGGGTATGGCACTGCCGGGGAAGGATGAGCGTTTGCTGGGTGACCTTGGCCTGGAGCAGTCAAGCGAAGATGTTGATGACCGGGGAGAAGGCAATGACCCTCCACGAGTTTGTTGTAAACTGAAGTCATCTGAATGTCGCCGAGACATCCAAGGAAGTCTTGAGGGTTGAGCAGATTTTCCTTGCTCAGAAGAGGCAGACGATGAAACACTTGCACTGCGACATCTGCCCTTTGAAAGTCCAGCACACGGCATTTGCTCACAGCTGTCGTCAGCAGAAGGCACTGGTGATTTTGTCAGAGTCGCATTTTCGCAGTCAACATTCCCTGCTGTGGCCACACTGGCAGCGGACGCATAGGTCCCAGACAAGTCTCCACTGGATGTAGAGACCACTGAGGACAGACTGACATCTGCTTCAGGTGTACAGAACACAGAGCCCTCTAAGACAGAGTCATCATTTACGCCTCTTGGGGTGACTGGGCTCTGGGTTTTTGCATCTCTTAAAGTACCCAGAAGGGATTCTGAGAAAGGCGGTTCAGAGTCAGTCTCAGAAAGTTTACGACACAAGCTGTCACCAAACTTGTCCAGAATCTCTGGATGGATGTCTGAAGACATTGTGGAATATCCATCATCTTTTCCCACAGACCGTTCAGTACTCAAGTTTTCACAACTTGAGTCAGATGAATGACATTTAGGGGGCAAAGATGTTCCGATGCTGTCTGAACGAGTGCGGGACTTAAAGTCACCAGTGTCTTTTAGTGACAGTCTTACTACATCATCAAGGGCATTGGTGCTCAGTGGCACTTGGGGCAAATGACTCTGCAGCAAATATCCCACTATGACATCAGTATTGCCTGGCCCTGGAAACTCTGATGCTGATTCTTGATCTTCAGTCTGACCAGAGTCCCCCTTTGCAGCCTTACTTGGTTTCTTTGCGATTGGAGGCGGGATTTTGGAAGCGCTCTTCGACTGGGTATCACCACTGCCTTTGCTTAAAGGTAAACTCTTTTTGCTGTTTTCAGATGTTGGCAACTGAGGTGCACGTTCTGACCTCCTCTCCACAGTCAATGACCTTGACCCTGGACCCCCTCTGCCACCTACCACTTCTGGGGAAGATTTACTGTCCGAGTGACCAGTGGCATGAGGAGCGCTGACCCCTCGCTGGGTGGAGGACTTGCTCACACCAAGTTGACCAGGCCGGACGAGACGAGTTGAACTGGATGTGCTGCTACTGCTTGACGGAGAGTCAGGTGATGCAATCATATGCGGCGACGTTCTCATGTCAGCGAGAGAAACACCGGAGTTGTGCAGCCAGGGTGGGGCCGGGCGGTGGGGCATCGAGGGAGATGGTGATGGGGAGGACTGAGACAAACTTCCTTTGCTAGCATAGCCAAGGTCCTGGGACTTTTGGCTCAAGTTCGGAGATGGAGATGACGAGTGTTGACAGTGACCCGTCACATCTGCGTGAACCTCAGCTGACACAACTGTGGCATTGGGCCTCACAGGGGGAGAGGTGGCAGAAGTCAATGCTATTTTTGACTTCGTCTGTTGGGATCTACTCTTCAATGGCACTAGATTTCTAACTGTGGCTTTCTCAACCACACCTTTCTGAGCTGAGGGGTTGACTCCCTTGGTGTCAGCAAACCCACTTCGGGAGAATGGTGGTCCATACTTGGAGTGGTCACCTTTCTCGTAAAACGAGCCCTGAAGCAATGGTATGCCAGAGGCGTCTGGAGAGGATGACGTTGACCTTGAACTTGAGGAAGACGTTGAGTGACCAGCTTTGTTGCTTGCCTCGAGGGCTTTGTTAGAAATAGCTTGCCCCGAAAGGTTGTCCAATCTTTTTTGCGGAGACAAACGTACTGAGGACCAGTCTGAGAAGAAATCATCATCAATGGCAACCTCGCCTTCCATACTACTATCGAGCAACTCATTGAGTGACATGGTGGAGGCGGTGCTAAAGTCTCGAGACACTGGTCTCGAGTCACTGTCCTCATCACTGTAATCATAGTAGTAATACTGACTGGAAGCATGAGAGGGGGACTTGGGGGTGGGACTTGTTTCTGCAAAGGGATTCCTGAGAGCCGGAGTTACATTTGCATAGTTTTTAGAAGTGTGCTGAGGTATGCGTCGGGAAGACTGAGAATTTGGAGGATTGGTTCTTGGAGGAGAGGAAAGTTTTGATTTGTCTTTTTTTTTAATATCAACATTACGAGGAGTCTGAGGAGTGGAGGTGATATTATCCTCAACAGAATGTTTCGAGAGAAGTTTTGCAAAGTCTTTGTTGAATGCTTCAAAGCTGGAATGGTTTGGATCTGTGTGAGGTAATAAAGCGGAGTCTGTGCCATTCCAGGTCGTGTTCAGGTCCACTGCATGAGGTGTGTTGGCCACCCCATTGCCGAGCTGCCATGGATTAAAGCTTTCTGCACTTTCCATTTGACCAATTGCATCAACAGACGCAGATTGTTTCAGTCTCGGCCTGGATGCGTGACTCCTGTCTTGAGTCTCAGAGCCTCTCCTACCTCGCACCGCGCCATGTTCAGCCTTTCTCACATGGCTCATGAGGCTAGACATGCCACGCTCTAGGCTCCTTGTACGCCGTTCGCTGATACTGATGTGTTTCACCTTGGGGCTGGTGTTAGTTGCTGGGAACTCTGTCTCAATCTTCATCTGAATGATCTGCTCCTTCATGTCTGACACTGATGGGCTGGTTGTGCTGGAGGAACTGGATGAGCTGGCACTGACCTCCCGGGTACGTCCAGGACTCACGGCCAGCTTCTCTTTCAGCCACGGTGGAGGGGAGCTAAGCTGTGGCTTGCCAGGACTGTCGTCGATCATCTACAAAAGTGAAAAGACAAGAAAAGCAATGCTGTTAGTTTGCTTAAATAAAGAGAAATACACCCACACAATAACAGTCATTCAGTGCAGGGGAAAAGGGAGAAAAGCAGACCAAAAAAAATCGAAAAATGGTAGTAGAACGAACTAAATGGCACCCTACAACCACCAGCGAAGATAAGAGAAGAAAAGGCCATATGATCGTCTCTGTAAAAGAAGTTTCTTTACAGTGATGGAAACAAGAAACATCCATTCAAGTTCACACATTGAGACTAATACATATATTTGATTAAAAGATAGGACCATTAAAACCATATACATGATAAATTACAGTAACTGTCAAAACAGAGCATACAATGGTTCTATAGCTATGTCCAAAAACTGAAATGTGTTTGCACACCTCAACAAAACATTTTGTCATATATAAGAGGCAAACGACAATCAATTCCCTTATCCTTTAATCCATCTCACAAATATAACAACCCCATTATACCTGACGGGTAGTTCCCTTTGCTCATGTATACATACTAGGAGACAAGGAACGTAAAGCTGGAGAAATTTCTAGACTAGACTGAGCAATAATCTAGTATGAAAAGTAGATATCCAGTAAAGGAAATGTAACATAGAGCTGTCACTTAACAACCAAGGAACCTGGGCTCCAAAGGGGAAAAAAACACCTATGGAACTCTCAAGAATCACGAGAAACTACATAGTGTCCTACATACAAGAAACATCCATTCAAGTTCACACATTGAGACTAATACAATTTGATTAAAAGATAGGACCATTAAAACCATATACATGATAAATTACAGTAACTGTCAAAACAGAGCATACAATGGTTCCATAGCTATGTCCAAAACTGAAATTGAGATGGTCCCAGACAGACAGTACTCTGGCTACTCCTGATGTTCAACCCCCCCCCCGTACAAAAACGTTCTCAATACTCACAATCTCACTGCACATGCTCTGTAATGACTCGGCATTGTCCAGAAAGTGCACAGTCATCTCCCCGTGTGGCATACTCACTGCCCCTGTCGTGCCAGATGCTGCACTCGAGTGACAGACGTGTGTGTGCTGCACCTGGTGAGGTCAAGACCAAAGCTATTTAGCTACAAAAATGGAAATCAAGTAAGGCTTGCTTTATCTAAACTTAAAATAACCTTTATCACTTGATGCAAGCAGAGCTGAAATCTTTCGTTACAAGGCTCTTGTCACTCAAAAGGCATCTTTGTTGTAACAGTTAGGCTGTTGCGTGTATAAGATATGAATTTGATTCCAGGTTGGAGAAGTCATTTATTGGATATCTCCATCCATCTGCTGGGATATTGTATCTCACTCACTCTAGGTTGATACTGACAGGTAGGATCATATCCATGTGGCCCACCTCTAAAATCATACTTAAATCGTGACAATCTGAGTCATAAAAGAATTTACAATTACAACTTAATTCATTAGAAGCGGGGTCCCTCCCTACCTGAAGTACAGAGTCGGAGGTGAAGCGGACCCGTTGGTGAAACAAAATATTCAGGTGTTTGTTCTGCAGTTCCAGGTCTTTGACACGGCTTTGAAGTTTGAGGCATTCCTCACGGAGTGTCTGTTGAGACGAAGATGAAGAAGTTTGATACATTAGTCCAGGGACAGAAACTGCACAATGGGGCG
>NW_004798043.1:150374-151922 GCF_000002075.1 Aplysia californica | reverse complement strand
GGGGGGGAGAGGAGACAGATAGCCCGATATACAGGCAAACATATGTATACATTTCATTTTAACGTGCGTAGCAAATTCAGACAATGAAACCTTCACAGCAGTAAAAGAAAACGCACAAGGACATGAACTGATACCTTAATACAAGTATTGAGAAACGTGAAATGTGTTAAATACCTGGGCTTCCATTTTCTTGACCTGGTTCATTAGCATCACGTTGTCTCTCTCCAGCGTGCTCAGGTGGTTACAATACTTCTGTAGGTTATTCTGAAAGGTAACAAACATGGGCATCTCAACACTACACTAATTTACGCCTTCAATTCAATTCAGATTATCTAAAGGGCGCACAACTGATGCCAACCCAGGCGGATTGAAACACAAGATCCAAGGAGATGGACAGAGATGTGGTAAAATAAACGTTCCTGCTTGGATAGAGAATCTGAGTCTTCTCCGTGCAAGGACAAAAGTCTAGTTTTAGTTAGAGGTGTACTGTACTTGTAACACAATTAGGTCATAACAGAAGTGCCGAAGATTAGAGGTTTTACAGGGGAGTAACAAACAAACATAAGAAGGAGGAGAGAAAAGGAAGACATATTATCTTTCATATGAAAGAAGGAGAAAACCACTCCAGAGCGTCGACCACACTCGACATAGGTCTTATGTCAGTTCATCAAGGCTGGATATTTGGCATCTTTTCTTGACACCAAGTTCGATTACATTTGCAGTAATGTTCTGTGTTATGGAGATTCTCAAAATGGACTCTACTGCCACGAAATTCTCTCTCGGGCTGGATATAAATGGTCGCTTTTAAGCACAAGGGGGCTATCCAGAAAAATACTGTTCAGAGAAAATTGAAAGTAAAGTATATGCCCCTTATTCAGTTTCTTTAAAAAAAACAAGGAGAGTTTTCTCTATAACCAAACAAATATACACACCAATGAAACCAAATTTCTCCAATAGGTAGGGCATTGCTCACTTTGGGTGCAGGTCAAGATTTCTGGAAACCCGAAATCCGGGTTAGCCCGCTTGTCCTTAAAAGCGACCAAATGTTCACCCGCCGGATGCGGCCCGCGGGCCTTGAGGTTGACACCAACTGCGGACTAAGGGGACTCACCTCATAGGTTGTCTTCATGCTCGCGCTCTCCTGTTTGAGCTGGTCAATCTTGGTCTTGTACTGCAGCACGTTCGCCACCACCTCGTTCATCCTGGGGGCGGGCGGAAGGTTTGAGCTTTAGTAAGATTTTACTTTACGGGTTTTACCGTACTTTCAGGACAAATATAAGTCATATCAGTGCAGAAGATTAGAGGGGTTACTAGAAACTAACGTACAAATATGATAAGAAAGAATGAGTCACGTACTTCTGAACACCTGCCAGCCCCCCACTAGGATGGAAGAGTAGGATTCAGACTAGGTCAAGTGCCCTACAACGCCAGAATAGTTCTAGTCTAAGTAAGAATTTTTACAAAGTTTGAAACACAAAAGACAGGTCATACTATAAGTGCCAAAATTAGAGGTGTTACTGGAGAGTTATTAAAGAAGGCGGGGGTGGG
>NW_004798043.1:147725-149435 GCF_000002075.1 Aplysia californica | reverse complement strand
AAAGGGGGGGGGGGAGTGTACTCCAAGCCACAGCTTGTGGTTACAAAGGTCGACGGCGCCAGTTTCGGGGTATATTGCCACTATTTATAACCTGGGCTCAGAATCTGACCCAGCGGCCACCGCGGGAGGTTCTCTGATAAACCGTTGTTGTGGGCGTTGTTATTGCTCTGGAAGTGTCACACAGCTCATGTTCCGGTGGAAACAGCTGAGTGGGTACGTTGGTGAGGAGATGACGTGGGGCCTTCTGTTGTCATTTCAGACGCCACACGTGTTCTGTTTGTTGCTGGGTGATGATTGATGATGGTTTCAACACATCCATTTTTCCAATTCCTTACGGTTTATATTATTTCTTTTTTTGTACGCACCACTGCGCTCCACGTAGTCGGTGAATATTTTTGTTACTAGATCTATAGTGTAGTTGTTTCGAAGTAATGTTCCTGATGAAGCCCCAAAATGGCGTGAATGTTGAACCATATTTTTTAATAATACCATAAAATTATCCTAAAATACCCAGTTACCCAGTCCTACTTTTTCTATCACATTACAACAATAACGATGGTGATTGATAATAACGACGACGACGACGATGACGACAAAGATGATGATGAGATGATGATGATGATGATGACGATGATGATGATGATGATGATGATGATGATGATGATGATGATGATGATGATGATGATGATGACGATGATGATGACGATGTTGATGATGACATTGCCACTGCTACCGGTGCTGTTTGCTCTTTTGGTTCTCATGGCGAGAGTTCCAACTTTTTCGTAAGAACCTACATACAATAATTATCGCCTTTTTGCACGAACCTTTAATGCTTCATTAGTCTCATTGGTGCCACAAACACGAAGGCGTGGTGTTGATTTAACACACACAAAAAAGGGCGGATGGTGGGGGAGGGAGAAAGGGAGATGAGGGCAGGTTTGTTTAGGTAGTTTTAGTAGAGGTTTTACGGCGCTCGCAACTGCATAAGGTCATATGAGCGCCAGAAGATTAGAGCTGTTATAAGAGAGTAACAAACATAAAATAAAGAAGAAGGGGAGATGAGGACGATAGATGTTTGAAAGGAAACAAGAAGAAAACCACACCAGAGCACCCGCCAACCACCCACGGGCAGGTTTGTGGTTTGTGGTGGGGTGCTACCGGAGCCGACGCAAGCATTCTGTTGCAGCTGGTGACTCTGTTATCACAACCCAGCAATTTGTGCTGCCAGTGCTGTTGCTCTTGACCTTTAGATTAACTACAAACGCTCAGGGTATTTTTAAACAATTGTTTGAGCAAGGAGAAGCACATCGACACAATAACGGTCTTATAGAGTTAGGAAAAGGTAAGACAGAACGAAAAAGCAGAGGGAATGTAAAGAAGTAGGACTTACAAGTGGCGCCCTCCAACTACCCGCTCACACGCTCATTGTAGAGCCAAATAATACGACCATAAACAACTACAATAGTTATCCAAGGCCAGGATACGGATTGCTACTATTACAGTCATCGTGTTGGACATTTTGTTTGTCAGTGTGTCATCAACTGTAACATCATTTAAAAAATTCTTCACTATTTTTTTGTGTGCAAGAGTGGCAATAGTGAGTAGTGAGTGCAAACTCAAAACTTAAGTCAAGCAAGAGTCGATAACAAAGTGTTTAGATGGATGGTCACTGGGGTGATATTATTATTATTATTATTATTATTATTATTA
>NW_004798043.1:142852-144960 GCF_000002075.1 Aplysia californica | reverse complement strand
AATAATTACATCAGCTGTTGCTGGCATCACTGTCAAGAGTAAAACACTGACATTCATTACGACTCCCAGCTGTGTGTTTCAATCAACTGTCACAGTTTATCCATAAAAATCTCCCTATTTTTTTGTCCTTACGTCCAGGTGAACAACACAGATAAGCCTCCCCCCCCCCCTGTCACAAACTGACTACGTCCGTCTGTCCAGTCCCGGTGTGTTCCCGTCGGTCTGAGTTAAACCCCGACACAACGGAAACGTCACAGGCGCCCCCAAGTGATGAGACCAGGCGGTATTCAGGGTCCATGGCTAACTGATTTACAGCCCTCTTCACTGGGGAAAGTCTTCGGCCAATAGAAAAGACGATTTTAAAACCTACAAAGCTTAGTAAAAAAAGTTGAAACCGCACAAAAGCTTGAAAGGGGATGAAAGTTAAAAAATCCACGAGATTAAAGGCCAAAAAACTTCTACAACCAACAAAGGGGAAAAGCCAAAACCTCAAAAAGTCAAAAGACACAAAAAACGGGGTTTGGACTTTGAACATAAATAAACTTATCCACAAAAAGAAACGAGGAGCGCAGAGCGTGGCGTGCGGCAAGGCAGAGCAGGGTAAATGGTAAACAAAAGAAGCTCAGAGCCTGGCTAGCGGTTGTGTTGGCCGAGCGGTGGACGAGACTGCACCACAATAGACTAACAGGAAGTCACAGGTAGGTGTGGCCAAACGCCAAAGTCGCCACAGTGTTGAGAATAGAAAAGCTCTTTGGTAAACGAGGAAGTGGGAAGGTTGAGGGTCATGGCCTGTCTACCACTGTCAGACGCGCGAGATAAAAACACACACGGGAGTCGAGGGTACAAAAAGGAGGGGCAAATCACGGGGGCTTAACAGGGGCAAAGACATGTAATCAAAGCTGAGAAAACGAAAACTTGGAATGAACGTAGCTATTGAAAATGAAACTATTGACTGCGTATCAAATTTGGAATTTGGCTCTAAGATCAAAAGTGACAGCGATGTCACCGAAGAAATAAAAGATGTTTGCGAGCGACAGCAATACAGCAGGATGTAAAAGTAAAGAAACAAAACTGAAATTTGTACAAGCACTCATTTCGCAAACACTAAAAATTTATTTGAATTCACATAAGAATTCCTCATAGACCAGGTATAATTTATTTATAGAGGCACCAGCCAACCATGTCTTGACCCCACTTTGGCCATTCCCCACAGAAATCTCAGGATGTGAACCATTGACAAAAGGCACAGCGGCTGAGAAGTAAATAAAGTGATAGAGCTTAATATGCCCTAACGGTTACTACAAGCGCCATGAACCTAAAGTAGAACTAATGTCTTAATGTCGAAACAATTAGAACTAAAATAAGCCTGGCTTATTAAAACAATTTGTTACTATTTGGTCACATTTAAGAAGCTCAACAGAACCAACGAAAAGAAGGCAAAGAAGCAGGACCTACCAGTGGCGCCCTCCAACCACCCATTAGTCAGGATGGCTACGCTCCGACAAAGGGACATCAAGATATGGATAAGATTAAGGAGACACATCTACAAGGACCCATACTACGGAATATGTCAGGGATTATGGGGGCTAACGTTGCGTGCACTTATGGAAAACGTCACTATCTGCTGATGAAGCGCACCCTGTGCAGACAACGTAATGCACTTACGCCAGCATGGCATAACGATTCTCACGGGGTGACAACAGTTCTGTCTTGGCCTTGCCGTTTCAGTGATGAATTGGACCTGATTGCAAAAGGCGAGTTTTCTTATTCTTGTGTGGGGAAAAGAACCCCCCCCCCCCCAACAAACCGCAAGAACACCTGGGTATGTGGTGCAATGGTCAAGCACTTCGCAAAGGACGTAAGTTTGAATCCCACGCTCGGAAGATGATAATTTATCGAGCCGCCCCGACTTTCTGCCACAACCATGTATCCTACAAAACTTGGGCTGTTCCCAACGAGAGCACAGACGAAGCCATCAGCTTTCTATATTATCCAACATTTACAATAGATATCAATCCCACCACAGCATTGAAACTGTACATTTCAGATGTGTTTGTGTGTGTGTGTGTGTGTAAGTACAGGCATGTGTGTGTGTGTGTGTGTGTGTG
>NW_004798043.1:141114-142593 GCF_000002075.1 Aplysia californica | reverse complement strand
CAAGGGGGGTTGGGAGGGGAATCACCGTACAAAAAATCCAGCTTCATGGAAAAAAAAATGACCACCCCTAGAAAACATACCACAGGAGTACATCGTGCCTCTGGAAAGTACATTCTCTAAAAGACGGACACAAGCCGTTCCATCTCTTAAGAGTACGTACACTGCCTAGGTGATCACCTACCTTATCGTCCTATTTAGAACGTTTTACACCACTCTGAAGTGTCGAGCCGTGTCTTCTAAGGTTTGTTTTTTCAAAATAATTAAAACAAAAAGACGTTAACTCAGAGTAATCCTCAACCACCAACCACCACTATGCGATAAACCAATGAAATGAGCCCGGGGATCGGACGACACAACACAACACGTTATCATCTTCAGGAGCATGTACATTGTTTAATACAGCGATCAGGCAGTCGAGCCTCCACAGTGCTCAGCACTTGGTAATCCTGTACGCTGAGGGGGCGCTGACCACGTCAGCCACGGGAAATAATCCACAGAAAACGTCTTTGTGTACGTCTATCCCGAGGTACAAGGGAGAAATGTCCAAGGCTTTGGTCGTGGGATCAGTGTTAATCTCTGGGAAGTTAGGTCACGTTGCACCAAACACACCGTAATGCACCCAAGTGCTCTACGCTAAATCAAAGCATGTTTCGTCGTCTTGAGCACACCTTTCTGCCGCGAGTTCTTGGTCCGGACTCGAACGGCTGGTTAGTGGACTGACCAGAGATCTAAGACTCAGTGTCTACTCAGTGTCTCAACTGTAACGATGATTACGACATGGTCTGAAGGCCCAACGGATTAAAGGGTACTAAGTACACTAAGGCGTAATACTAAATATTTTTTACGCTTCCTTCCATACAATTAAGATCCTATTTGGCAGGATACTGAGCTAAAGTTGAGTCGAAGGGGGCGACAAACACCTACATAATAATATACGATTTTGAATAGAGCTTCGATTCTATCCGTCAAAGAGCTCAGTGTGTAAGTGGAATGTATCACTGAAAACAAGACACTCGAGGTCACTAGAAATCTTACCCATGTTTGAACCAGAGTTGCAGCTGTGTAGAGCTAGGCTTGGAGACTCATATTTCCTCCTATAACCTCCTGTCATTTGTGTCAAACGTTCCCAACGATCGCAGACAGACAGACAGACACAGAAAGACAGAGAACAACACAACAGACAGACAGACAGACAGACAGACAGACAGACAGACAGACAGACAGACAGACAGACAGACAGACAGACAGACAGACAGACAATTTTAGTAAGTGTTTTACGGCACTAATCGCAACACAATAAGGTCATATAAGTTCCGAAGATTAAAGGTGTTACATCAAGAGAGTAATACACACAAAAAAGAAGGAGGGGAGATAAAGCCGATAGATGCTTGATTGGGAAGAAGAAGCAAACCACACTGGAGCACCCGCCAACCACCCACAGACAGACAGACAGACAGACAGACAGACAGACAGACAGAC
>NW_004798043.1:133248-134520 GCF_000002075.1 Aplysia californica | reverse complement strand
AGAGAGAGAGAGAGAGAGAGAGAGAGAGAGAGAGAGAACCAACGTTTCTCTTATAAAAGGCATGGATAAGTAGAGAAACCAGCACATTTACAAACATGGGCACTCTGGCACTATATTATTATGACAAACAGACAGGCGGACAAAATACCACAGCATAAAGGGACAAAGAGGCAGTGAGACTAAAAGGCAAAGACTGACAAAAAGACAAACATACGGAATAACAACAACCACGATAACAGATTTAGTTTTAGTAGAGGTTTTACAACTGCATAAGGTCATATGAGCGCCAGATGATTAGAGGTGTTACAAGTTACTAACAAACATTTAAAAAAAGAAAAGGGGAGATACGGACGATAGATGTTTCAAAAGAAAGAAGAAGTAAACCACACCAGAGCACCCGCTAACCACCCACCAACCACGGTAACAGCATCAACAACAACAACAACAACAACAACAACAACAACAACAAAACCCATCAACAACAATATAAAAATCAAACAAAAACCACCATTGAAAAAGGGCTATTTGCCTAAGCCTTGAACAATGGAATTCAAGATCTCTAAAGATAGGCACATCATGTAGATGTAAAACGACATACGTCGCTTGGTACTGAGGAAAAACGCAAGAAAAGAAGACAGAAAAAAATGAAGGCACTGTGAAGAAGTGGGAAAACCAAATAGAAGCCCCCTCCAGCAACCCGCATCAAATAATCTAATAAATACACAATAATTTGTATCCATACACTGCACTTCACTAGAAAGCAGATGTTACCGTCATAAAAACCGGTTCGTTTGAACCATAAGCAGGCAATGGTTTGAACTCATTAATTAATCGCAGGGTGTTCGTGAAGATCCACCTCTATTGACGTCAGCATTCCGCGATACCGAGCCGGGAGACAATGAGCAGAAATGTTGCGCATGTGGTATATAGAGTAAAACACAAAAGACTTTGAACGGACTAATGATTAATGATGACGTCCTGGGACATACGAAGGGAAGGTTATAGGGGCATCATGGGTAAAAATACTAAAATCATGTGGGTGAGTTTAAACCAATAAATAGCGTACTTGTGACGTAATGTATGTTAATTAAACTCACTCACGTGCAGCCACTCCACATCTTTCGATAGTAGAAGTGTGTTTATTAGCCATTTTAAACACATCGTTAAAATGCGTGTGAATACATGAATGTACAAATATACACACGAATGTGCGTATACAAAAACATACACATTCAAGCTCACATACACAGGCACAGAGAGAGAGAGAGAGAG
>NW_004798043.1:126885-128073 GCF_000002075.1 Aplysia californica | reverse complement strand
GGAGGGGGGGGGGGCAGAAAATTGCGAAGGTTTTATCCTGTTATATAACGAATTACCTAATGAGCCGTCCTTCTTATTGGTGGTAAATTGTGCAGGTTTTGAGTGTGGTATCGTTTAAGATGTTGATTGGTTTAATACAACCGGTCTACAATAATGTCAGTAGCAGTAAACAGCCGGACTGGTCAAAGTTCACAATTGCATTACCCTTCCGACTCTCCATTTTGCGGAAATAAGAACGAATCAAAACATGTTAAAGAGGAGCCCCAGAGACAGACAATACCAATATCAAACGTTACAATACGACTAAGGCTGACGGCGAACATGAAACCATTTTCCATACGAAATATTTATTGATGATATCTATCGTCTTTTTCATATCTGGAGAGCTATTTTTCTCCCAGGTGTTTCATCCAACTTTATCCGGGGGAAAAAACAAACAAAACAATCCCAGACAAGAAGTTGGACTTGCGCCGACACAGTCTATCTTTGTCAATCTAAAACCAAATCGAAAGGAATCACCACAAGTTTCCACGGCTCTTTTTACGCAGACCCTGCAAAAAATTGGGTGGCGATCATGAGTGTACAGCAGGCATTAAAGTCCATCCACTTCAAACAACTGAGGACTCGGCGCGTGTGGGGGCAAGCGATCAGCTTCCCAGATAGGAGGAAGACCTACATGCCCTATCTGTCTGACTGTACGTCTGTCTGTCTGTCTGTCTCAGTGTCTGTCCATCTGTGTGTCCGGCCGAGTTCATTCATTTTCTTCTGATCCTGGACATCCTCGAATTGTCTCTCAGATCAACCGATAGCTGTCGCGTCATTCCCTCGTCTTACCATAAACGGCTGGGGTTTCTTTTTCAACTTGGCGCAGTGGATGGTATTTTTTTTTTACGGCTTCTATGATCTCCCGTTCTGCTTTGTCCATTCTTCCTCTCCCTGTCTTGATCAACTACTTTATATTGATGTTTCTTTCAGATCTGCTTAACGATCCAAAAGTGTTCCGCATACCCCTCCCCCTGACTTTCTCTCTCTCTCTTTCTCTCTCTGACCCCTACCCCTTCATACACTCTCAGTCAGTCCATCTGTCCGTCTGTCTGTCTGTCTGTCTGTTTGTCTCTCTGTCTCTGTCTCTCTCTCTCTCTCTCTATCTCTCTCTCTCTATCTCTCTCTCTCTCCCTCTCACACACA
>NW_004798043.1:124814-126012 GCF_000002075.1 Aplysia californica | reverse complement strand
TCTTCTTCTTCTTCTTCTTCTTCTTCTTCTTCTTCTTCTTCTTCTTCTTCTTCGTCGTCGTCGTCGTCGTCATCGTCGTCGTGGTAGCCTTTTTCTTCTTCTTCTCTTCTCCTCTTCTTCCTCCACCTCCCTCTTCCTCCTCCTCTTCTCCTTCCTATTGTTATAATCACTATTATTTTAACTGCTCACATTATCGTTGCTATCATCGTCAGTGGAGGGATGAGCAGATTTGATATATAACCGAGTTAACGAAACGATCACATGCTGTGGGGTGATGACAAAGTACACTCTTAAGTAACGGTGGGTATGCTAAAAATTGAAAAAAATAGGAATTTTTCTAGAAAAGGCTGACATACTAATTCAGTCATTGCTATTTCTGTAGTTATCATCATGCTTACAGCATCCTCTTGGTCATAGCTGTGTCACTGTGACATAAGAGAAGTCAAGGTGAGACCAAACGACTGGGTGGGTTTCTTTTTCCCCTTTCTGTTTGGTTTGTCTTTTGTTTGTTTGGATAAAGGCAAGCACCTTTAAACACAATAGTGTCACTCTGTTCCGAGATAAAGCAAGATAGACAGACGACAGAATCAACAGAGGGAAAGAAAAAAAAAGTAGGGCCTACCAGCGGTGCCACCCAACTAGCCGATAGTGAAATTATACGAAAGCGAACGGACTCTGAAGAGAAATGAAAACGCAATCGTATCAGAAGCAGTGCCAACAAGCCACGAAAAAGAAAATCCTGAACTTTTAGGAACCCATGGAAACGCGTACGGACATCCAAAATTTGCGAATCATGTTGTACAAAGCAACTTGTACCACACTACCTTTATAAATTGCAGAACAGGGTTTTATTTTTTTAAAGATTAAATTAATATAAGTAGTTGTAAAAGCAAGAGTATAATACAAAATCTGAAGTTTCGGACATCTGGATTTCTGGATTAATCCGGAAAATGGGCACCCTTGTATTATATGTCAGTGGCACAGTTGTGAGTGAAGGCCACGGATCTCAGTTACATCACGCCGCTCTTTCGCGCAGTTGCGTACTTTGAGGACGGACCAAAAGCCTTTAACGTCCTTCACGATAGACGGAAAGAAGAGACCCGAAATGAAAGAGTTCTTCCCAATCTAAGAACAGTAGAGAGGGGACAGGGATGGGATCCCGGGGAAAGCGCTCTTGACAGCCGGACACACACACACA
>NW_004798043.1:121665-124714 GCF_000002075.1 Aplysia californica | reverse complement strand
ACTGAAATTGCACTTCATGTTGTGGCTTAAGAGGGTTAACACTGATTGAACAGTGGAATACGTAACCCTTTTAAAACAATCCTATTGCAAATTTAAACAGACACAATCTTAAAAAAATAAACACACCATGGTGTATCAAAGTCTTTTCTCATTCCAGTTTATTAGAACTAGGAAACAAATTTGTTTAAGTTTGGAGTTAGGTTTTGCGTTATGGAAACTCACAAGATGGACTACCTAAACTTCTCCTATTAACTGGACATAATTGTTCGCCGGGCCAGGTGCGGGATGCTGGCCTTGAATTTGACTAACTGTAACTTATTGAAGGTTTTTATTCTGGTCACTTGACGAAGTTTGAAGACGTGCTAACCACTTTCGAGCACTTAGAAGGAGTGTTGCTTCGTTTATCAAACAGGGTTATTGTTGGGGGTGGGGGGTTCAATTCTGTTTTCCATGAAACTTTTTAAATGCAAGCAAGTATATTCATGATATTTTATTGATATATACAAATTCGCGTTTCTGATTTGTGTTTGATAGTTCAATTGCTCCGCAACATTGCCTTTTATCTGCCCGTGGTCGGACATATGAAATCTCAGTGCTAACTGTCCTAATAACAAAAGAGTAAATTGTTCTTAGTCTTCCTGGGGCCACACATTCTTTGAGACAATCTCTGTTAGCGTCCATGAGGTTTACATCACATACACACAAACAGGCACACAAACACACACACACACACACACACACACACACACACACACACACACACAAACACACACAACCTCTTTCATTAACTATTTTAGTACCGTTTTTCATGAAACCAAGTTACCGAGTCAAACTACACGAAGCTGCTCTAACGTCTACCTGTCCAAGACAATCAGTTGTGTAAAAGACTACTTTCCACGACAATCACTATGACCACTTCCCATTACCCACCCTCCTCACCCAAACTTTAAAAAACAAAACAGAAACAAGCAAAAAAAAAACAACAACCCTTGATTCTCTGTGTGCTAATGACAATGCACCACGTCTATCTGTCTGAGACTACTATTCTGTCAAGAATGAGTGGATGTCTTCAACGATTTTGACTATTATATCTTAATGCACAGCGCAGTTGATTTTGTACTAAGAAGGTAATGAAAAAAGTTAATTAGATCTAGATCTAGTACTGAAACTCATAAGATCCGCTGAGCCACCGGGAACGGAATTAGTAGAAATACAGAAAACCGATAACAAGAAAGTGAATAAAAAAAAACAAAAAACCACAACATAAATTTATTTTTTTAATGATTAAACGCAGGTACAAATTTTGCTTGAATAAAGTAACTACGTTCAAATAAATTAATCTAAAGAAATAAATATAAACAAAGCAAATAAACAAAGAAAAAAATATACGAATAAATAAATGAATGGGCGAATAAACAAATAAACAAACACAGAAACAAATAAATAAATAATGAGAATACCATTGAGAATGATAAAAAAGACATTTAAAACATAACAAAATCTAATCATTAATCAATCAGTCGATCAATAATCATGAACAAGGTAGAGATCTGAGTGGCCGGGTCTTACCGTGATAGAGATAAATCCCACAAGGAAACACCCGGATGACCATAGAAACAACTTGGTCAGTCTGGGAGAAGATGAACGTCTGACAGATCAGACCAGCCCAGATCCAGACCTGGTCAGTATCGCGGCGCCTTCATCATCACGGAATCAAACAAGAACAGACGGGAGATAGATCTATAGATTTTCTAGATCTATATATAAAAAAGTCAAAAACTGAGAATGAAAACTAGCAGCTCTCCTTTCCAGCAGGCGCGGAGGAGACCAAAAGTGCCATAACATTATAGCAAGGTCTCTGTGTGTTTCTCTGTGAGTGTTTGTGTAAATGTATGTGTGTGTGTATGAGTGAGCTCGTGTGTGTGTGTGTGTGTATCAGCACTGTACAATAACACTGTCAAGCAAGTACCTCACTCCAGTGTGTATTTCCACGGACTGTGATGAATATTTCCGCAACTCTTAAGTCCCCGTGCGCTCAATAGAGGGGGCCCGTGTTTATGCGTGGGTCGCTGTAGCGCGCGGCCGTTTCATGCACCAGGGGTTTTTAGTGCGGAGCGAAAGAGAGAGAGAGAGAGAGACCCTCTCTCAGATCCGCGCGGCGTCTCTCCCGTGCATAGGCCAGTGTGGCGCTGGGAACAACTATACAGACCCGACAGAGCGGGGCCTGCTGGCTGGCTGGTCCGTTAGTAAGTTCACAATCAGCTCCTGTCTGTCTGTCTCAACCGAAGCGACCACACAAAACAGCTGTTAGGGAAACGCACCTGGAATTCAAGGTCTCGACGTCATTGAGGATGCACGACAAGTCCACGAGAAACATATACGTGAAAACACAAGACTGGGTTGTCGACATCGTTAATTACTGAGTAGTGGTAAACAAAAACATCGTTATAATGTGTACTTTTAGCTACGTCTTTGCTCAGTGACATTTTTCTTCGTGATTTGACAAGTCATTCAAGTCGCACCTGTATTAAACATCTAGGTAATACACCCACGATTTACTTTTAGTTGTAGCCACACTTTTACGGCACCCGAAGCACAACATTTTAGGCCACATAAGTGCTGCAGACAATTAAGAGGCGTTGCGTTTAAGAGTAATTTACAAAGAAAAGAAAGTGGAGAGATAAGGACGATGGATGTTTGACAGGAAAGAAAGAGCAAACCGCACAAGAACATCCATCAGATCAACTATCCACATTCAACAACAGAAGCTAAAACACATTAAAAAAAAGAATTATTAATAAAGTTCAAGCATGTGAAGTAGTGCCCAGACACACAAGTACCACTGAACATCCAATTGAAAAGACAAAGAATCACCAGGAGCAGTAGTCATAACCAGGCGTAACGTCCTCAAAGCCTGCACAAGTCTCTGCTAACGGAGCAGGCGGCGAGCTCAAAGCCGTAAGTTCATTAAATACAGGAAGGACTAAAGCCGATTTCGCGGGATTGACTCTGCGGATCACCTGTCTTCTGTTAGATCTGACTGGCGGCA
>NW_004798043.1:114165-119165 GCF_000002075.1 Aplysia californica | reverse complement strand
CAGTTGTCTTTGTAAAGTGTTTTACGGCGCTCGCAACTGCATAAGGTCATATGAGCGCGCGGGACACACCTAATATTTTCAGTTGGTAGGAAATTTTGAATTTTGCCCGGGTGGCGGCCGAAGCCTACTCTTATCGATTTTAGACCACCAAGGGATCTTTAACGTGTGCAACTTGCACACGGGCCCTTCGAGAGTTTTCGCCCTTGTCCGAGAAGGCTAGGTGTACATCTTTCCTACCAGAAGATCAGGGGTGTGGCAGAAAGACAGCAGTAAGGAGGAGCCAATAAGTAGCAGTAGAAAGGCTGCAGAAAGAGTCAGGAGCCTAGAGGAGGGGGCAAAGGAGGTGAGGGAGTGGGGGCAGAAAGTGGAAATGAAAGCAGACAACAGAACATTGCTAGAGAGCAGGAAAGGATGTGAAAGGAGACAATTTTAGAGAAGAAAAGTTTTCGGTCGCTTTGAATGAGAGGCCAACACCTTAACCTCTAGGTCACGAGAGGAGGGCATTAAGCAATTTTGATGGATATTGACCTAGTCTTGAAAAAGGCTACCACATTTCAGAGACGGGGTAACAGGTGGGCTATGCGGGTATTTTAAAAAAAGTGAGTGGATGAGTTACGGGGAGAAAATGAGAGAGAAGAGGCAAGAAAGGGAATAAGGATAGAAAGTGAATCGAAAGAGGAAGAAGCGGAGAGAGGATGAGGGAAAGAGCAAGAGAGAGCAAGAGAGAAAGAGAGAGAGAGAGAGAGATGAAGAGAGAGAGAGTGAGAAAGAGAGAGAGAGAGAGAGAGAGAGAGAGAGAGAGAGAGAGAGAGAGAGAGAGAGAGAGAGGGAGAGGGGGGAGGGGGGGGGTGTAGAGACAAACACAGAGATAGTGACAGAGACAGAAGGGTGGGGGAGGCAAGTAAAAAAATGAGTTCACATAATAATGTAAGGTAGACTATACGGAGAACGTGACTCGGGAGAGAGAGAATAGATGTGGCGAGATTCCTAGACGACACGTCACTCACACGGTTTTGTTTATTTGTTTGAGAAAAGAGAAGCATATCGACACAACAATGGTCATTTAGTGCTGGGAAAAGTAAGACAGACAGACAGACAGACAGACAGACAGACAGACAGACAGACAGACAGACAGAAACAACAGAGGAAAAGTAAAGAAGTAGTACCTACCAGTGGCGCCCTCCAACCACCCGCACTTACACGGTAATGGTGACAAAAAGAAACACACGGTGGGAACTGATGGCAAGAAACAGGAGAAGTTTTTTAAAGAGTTTTTAGGCACTTGCAAGTCATATAAGTGTCGAAGATTTGAAGTGTTACAAAAGAGTAACAACCGCCCCTCCCCCCCCCCCAAAAAAAAAAGCAGGAGAGAAAAAGACGACAGGTTTTCAATAGGCAAGAAGGAGCAAACCATACCAGAGCACCCGCCAATCACCCTCTAGAGCAATGTTAAAGGGAACCAACCAGAAAGCGTTTGAGTACAGAGAAGCACATACACACGATAACGGCCCTATAGTGAAGGAAAAAAGCAAGGCGGATAGACAGAAACAACACCGTGAAAAGAAAGAAGTAGGACTTTACATGCAGTGGTCATCCTCTAACTATCCAAGAGTTTTACATTCGGGACTTGCTACACAAATAGGTCACACCAGTGCCACAGACTAGACGTGTTACAACAGAGCACCCACCAACCACCAACTCTGTGCCTGCAATCCGCGACAAACCAACAGACATGATGCTGTCGTCTGTACCTAAACACGCAACGTGCACACGCACAGACGTAGACACACACACACACACACACACACACACACACACACACACACTCACACACACACACACACACACATATATATACACACATATCACACACACAGCAGAGAGAAAGAGAGAGAGAGAGAGAGAGAGAGAGAGAGAGAGAGAGAGAGAGAGAGAGAGAGAGAGAGAGAGGTGGGGGTTGGGAGGCGGGGATTGAAAAAGAAAGTGAGAGGGGGGAGGTCAGAGAGATGGAAAGAGACAAACAGCAAGGATGGGAGGAAGGTAGTAGAGAGACACGACAGAGATAAGAGAGAGTGAGAAGGTGAGGCAGATATATATATATATATATATATATATATATATATATATATAGAGAGAGAGAGAGAGAGAGAGAGAGAGAGAGGGGGGGGGGACGATAAAGAAGAAGAGTGTGAAAAAGATTTAAGAGACAACCCGAATCCCGATGCGCGACTTGCGTAATGTTGTAATGTTGATGCCAAGTGCTATTCAGTATGTTATCATGGCGTGTTTCACCTCCAGGTATTTACGGCATTCCAGTCTAGTCTAGGCCGACCTCGGTACCTCCGTGACACTTGACACCCGCTACTGGCACACACGACGCTGTTAAACTCATAGAAGCCAGAGGATTAAACGAGGACGACGACTACCACAACGACAACAACAACAACAACAACAACAACAACAACAACAACAACAACAACAACAAAAAACGAATACATCACCATCACCACAAAAACCCACCACCACCATCAACAACAACAACAATAACAACAACAACAACAACAAAAGTGACAGCAACAAAAACAAAGGCAGACAAAAACAACAATATCAACAACAAGATCAATTACAACAACAACAACAACAACAACAACGACGACGATGTAGATCACCCAGTACAGTCTTTACGATAAGTATACGAAGTCAGACTTAGGAAGTAGGAAAAACGTTCGCATACGTAAACATCAGACAATTGCTGAGATCTAGCAGGTGGATGCCACATCCGAAACTTGAAGCATCATGGCAGGCGGGTCTTTAGATTCATTTCAGTAAAAAATAAGCATAATATCCACTCGATGAGGGCCATTTCGAAAAGGGGAAAAAAATCCCAAGATAAACTAACAGAAATCTCAGAGACATACAACAGACATCGGACCCAACGGAGACGCACTCTATTCACCCGCCATACACCCTTGACGGGGCAACTATTAAAGGTATCAACAAAATCATATTATATCGATCAGCTAATTTCCTAAACAAACTGAAACAACAGCCCCCCCCCCCCCTCCTAAACAACACTTAACAGAAAAGTGCAGGAAAATCAAGCTCTAATCATAATCAATCATCCGTCATACTAGAAATATCAATACCGGTACTCAATAGCAACAAAACCCGACTAATGCACATCGATTGCGCAGGCTTTGTGGAGACTTAATAAATAGCACTGGCTCGTGCACACGGGACGAAAATAGGCCACGGCCATCAGAAACCAATCAATGGTCCTAACGGGGAAATAATAAAAAATGTAAATAAAACAGTGGTTACTGACTTGTGAGCATCATACAGTCCCCCGAACACCCAGATCGGTCGGGAAAAAAGGGGGGACGTTATTAATGCTGGCATCGTTCCCGCAGTAAATCTTTCATTCCTCCCTGAAATAATCCCCTCAAAACAAAACAAAGAAAAATAAAAGGAACTAAACATGTGGAATTCTGGTCGAGTGGGGGAAAACATAATAATAATAACTCTCATAAAAAGTGGAAGAAGTGACGGCAGGAAAGGAGGAAAAATGAACCGCGTTACAATAGCGGACGAGCAAACACAAGCGACGGGGAGGAGCGGAGAAATGCGGCGTGGGGAAGAACACAAAAAAGCTGTTTTAACAGAGAAGAAAGGACCATTGAAATCGCCCAGTGCATTGTGCGCTAATAGCTAATGTTTTCAGCATGAAAAGCGGTCGGGCGGACAGATTTAGAACCGGAGAAAAAAAACCCCACAAAAAACCCCACAAAGGCATGAATTGACGATTTGCTGAGCCCGGCGCTCGGTTTTAGGCTGTTTTCGGGCTGGTGGCGAGCACAGAACTTCTTCAAAATCGTCGTCGTCATAATCATCACCATCGCCATTACTTTTTTTCCCTTTTTTCTTATTTTTTTCTGTCTCTTTCTTTCTTTCTTTCTTTCCTTCTTTCCTCTTCTCTTCCTTTTCCTCCTCTCGTCCTTCCCCTTCTCATTGATCTTTTCTTTTCATCTTCCTCTGCTGGTTCTTAAAGGTACTTCAACTCGCAGTGTACCTGACCATACGAATGGCTTACATGATATTTTCTTTCTAACGAGGGCATAGTATTGTCCTCACGTTTTAGGCAAGCATGTCCCATGTTCGGCAGCACTCTTATTTTGTTTTTAAAAATATACACATTATTTGAATTATGTTCTCGAGCACACGCCAGAAATGAAATCACTACAAAGAAATTGTGAAACCTTCTCCAGAGCACTTCTCACTAATAGAAAAAAAAATCACTTCGATTTTTCCGAGCGTACTCTTAAACCCTTCTTGATACCACAGACAAAACAATTAAAAATTGCATTGGACTATTATTATTTTTTAAAAACTACTGGGAATAGTAGAGAGTTTTCTTTCTATCCCATACCTTTAATCATGAGTCCCGTCCAGTGCACCATCTGTCTTTCTCTACAACTCTATGGTGGTGAGCAGCCCCCAACAGCTGACGCGGCCGCACGTGCAAATGAGCCGCCGGTCCCCTCACAGGAAAGGCACACGACATGAAGTATGATGAAGCTAAATATGCTAATGCGCGCGTGCTTGCAATAGTTCGCATACTTAAGCTAATCTCAATCGATGTCCGTCCCAGTAGAGGTAAAGGTGGAGCGAGTCCACGGATTGGTTGGCGACACGTCATGTGACATCATCAATATGATTGGTTCACGGCATGTCTCGTGACATCATCAATATTCCTAGAGCGACATTGTCCCACCATACTGATTCACTAGATATTCCGTGGCCAGATTACATATTTTTGTTGTTGTTGTCGTTGTTGTTGTTGTCGTTGCTGTTCGTGGCCTCTGGTTCTGTTGTTGCTGCTGTGGTAGCTGGTGTGGTCGTGCGTGATGCTACAATCGGAGCTGGAATTGTGATTGTTTCTGGTAATCTTCTACGTGCAGTTACAATCAGGACTAAAAACACTCATCAATCAAAACCATACC
>NW_004798043.1:112029-113667 GCF_000002075.1 Aplysia californica | reverse complement strand
AGAGAGAGAGAGAGAGAGAGAGAGAGAGAGAGCAGTTTCTTAACAAACTGTAGACACCTCTCATTCCCCGTCCCCACCCTTGCTCCCTACAACAACAAACCCTTTAGATCAGTCGACAAAGCCCCCAAGACCCGGGTTTGAATGCCCCGGCTTTGATAAGACTTCCCCAGCACTTTTAGGGCCACCTCAACAGGCATCGTACAAACCAAAAAGAGACCGCACAATATGACAAGCCAGATGTAAATTATATGATAACATTATACTCAGTGCAAACAACCAATCGAATTCATCGGACAGAGTGGGGGCTAGCCAGATGGTCCTTTATTGATGGGTCAAAAGCCACCATTCTGGCACAGTACGATCGAATTCAGCGAAATTCAACAATGACCTTGAAAATCAGACGCGTTTTTGTTTTTCAAGGTCGCGAGTTGAATATGTCGTATTGTGCCAAAGTGATAGCGTTTGTCCTATCTATAAAAGAAAATCTGACCGACCGCGACTCAATCATGTTGGCAGTGTGCACTGGGTATTAGGGAAACAAGAACTGGGTGAGTAGATGGGGGGTAGTACTACTGACAACTGACAACTATCCAATTATGCTGAAACACTATTTGCCTTGCACGCAAAAGGCAGCAGTTCGATTCTCTCTTGGCGAAGACAATTTATCGAACATCTCTCTTTCTACTTGGACTGAGTATCCAACACTGCCTGATCGAGAGGCCCTCAAAGGTAGAGACGAAACAGCTTTTCTCCCAAATGACCTAATGTTGTCGACAGGGCGAGTAAAATTTGTTATACAACGTTGAGGGAGGGGTCCAGCTTGGGGGTTTCTGGTTAGAACCTTAATTAGTTAAGGTTCGCATTTGGGAGATTTCAGCTGGCTTAATTAATTCTGGCAGGCTTTGGGCAAACGGTTTAATATTGACATTTAGTGGTCACCGCAATAAGTCCATATTTGACCACGACTACCGTCCACACAGCCGAACAACTTGTGAATGACACTCTCCTAACGTGTAAGAAGTGTGTGCAAGTGTATGGGTTTAACACTTCTATGAAAACTTTCTCTATGTCCACGATACATTATTCAAATTGGATTGCAATAGACGCCTCCCAAATTCTATCACAGCTTGTGCTGTTGCCTTGTTATATCCTAACCGACCAATGTTAATACTGGTGTCTCCACAAGTTGGCATTTGCTGCTTTTATTTTTTAAAGTAGGCACTTCTACCCCATCGACACAATTGAGATTATTTTGGAGGCGGACTCTGGATCCTGCCTGTCAGGGCCGAATCGGGCTGAGAGGGATACAACATCGCAGCAGAAAGAATAGGATACTCGATGAAAATTGTCTTCCCATTCGGGAATCGAACTCGGGTATCCGGCGTGCGACAAGAAGCGCTTAAGCGCCTGTCTGGCGTATAATCCGTCAAAATAAAATTCGATGAAATCAGGCACATAAGTGCGAATCGACATCTCAGCCTGCAGATCGAAGAGTCCAATAGTGACACTATCTCGGTACTCCTTTCACTGAAAAAAATAAATATTAAAAAATTGAGATATCTACACATTAACCTGTCTCTGACTTTGCACCTGGTTTATTATTTTTTATTTTCTAATTTTGGATTTTTTTTGGAGGGG
>NW_004798043.1:100102-109996 GCF_000002075.1 Aplysia californica | reverse complement strand
TAATAACAGTAATTTTTAAAATTATTATTCTTTTGTTTAAAAATGGGAAGCCCAGCTGAGATTTAACAGGGTTGTTCTCGGCCACACGGGAAAGACTCCAGCAGAACTGCAGACACAAACATCGAATTTGAGGGCAAACATTGCACGCAGCGACATGACCCATACCCTTAGGGCGGGAATGTTTTTTTTTTTTTTTTTGGTGCACATTGTTCATTGTTTAAAAAGGCAAAACCAAACAAAACAGCTCTACTACACGATGTCAAAAATAATATTGTGAACCAGATATTCGTTTCGCTTGTTTAAGCTTTTTTTTTAGTGTGAGTGCTCAGTTCACGCACTATGATGCCTGGTCAACCAGTGCTTAGGAAATCAATCCGTGCTGAAGGAACCCACACAAAATTATTTTTTAAGTGAGAAAAAAAAGTCCAGAATACTTGAATCTTAAAAAAATTATGATACGAAGATTTGCACAGCTTTCCAGCCGCAGAGATATAAAAGAGTGTGTTACTTTGAGTATTATCAAGAGCTGAACGGAAAGCATGTTTGGGTTGCTTAGTGATCGAGATGGTTGGTGAAAGGATGCTATGATAGGCTCAATCTGCTGCTGACTGGAAAAGACTGAATCTAAGCTGATGTATAGAGTTTTGTTTACCTCTACTGTGTGCTCAGAAAGATCTCCACGCCATTTCCAAATGTGACCAGGAAGGACGCAACACTTTTGACAAATACAGGTCTCCCAAACATACGCTCCTCCCGATAATCCATACGCGATTAGCTTAGCTCCATAAATACCAACTAGGGAAGGCTTCTATGCATTATGTATATATATCCTTACGTCGTAGACAAATCCAGTCATCATCGAGGAATGGGATCAGGCCATGAAAGAATGCAATGCATTCACGCAAGTCCAGAAAGCATACACAGATTAGGAACATACACAAACAATGCATTGCGTTAGCGCGAACACAAACAAAGTGCATACACTAAGACGCACACTGTTTGAAACACAAATTTTAAATATTAGCACACACAAGCACATAAAACAGTGTCAACACACACGCACAAAATAAAGATTGATTGTAAATATTTTTCGCCTCATTGACACAAACCAGATTATTTAATAAGAGGCAGACTGCCACGACCTCGCTCGACAAGGCCACCTTGCGGCATTTGGGTACACAACATCCCAGCAGGTAGACAGAGACACTCGATGATGAATAAATAGACCCCCCTCCCCCCCAATCCAAGAATCGAAATCACATCCTTCGCATGAGACGGCAAAGAGCCTACCAGTTACGCCACAGGCGCCGGTTAGCATGCACTGCGTCGGCGTAAATATTGCACTATTTGTTAGTGAGCGCAATACGCAAACCGCGCATTGTGTTATCGCACACACGACATATCAATGAGCATGCATCGCGCCATCTCGCACCCACGAGGTCTGTACATACACTTTAGGGCCAGCTCGTGTTTAGTGGCCATCTCAACACGCCGGACAAACATCAAACATCAAACAAAGGTTTGTGGTCATCGAGACCTCAGAGGCTCAGACAGGAAAGAGCCCTCTCAAAACAATACGTCGTGACCTCAGGAGGTCAACCAGAGATAACCTTTGTCCACAGAGGGGTCGGATCACGGAGGATGACCCCGTGCAGTTCGAGAAGATCACCCAGAGGACAAAACCTTCTCGCACTCTGTGTACCCCAGTGTCGGACAGGGTTTTTTTTTCCTTCTTTTTTTCTTTATACTTTTACGCTCCCATCAAGACAATAATTTAGATCCTCCAGGAAGCAGGTTTGAACTTTGCCTATCACAACCAACCCTGGAATCGAACTCGGGTTTTCTGCGTGATGTCTGAGCGCAGAGCGCCTGAACGCTACACCACAGACGATGATCTAGGTAAAAAATAAGAGTCTCACCATAACATCATTGGCGTCAGCGTGTTTTTCAGAGGGACTGACTGTGTTTCTAGCTACAACAACAAAAATGAAAATTTAAAAAATAAATAACAACTGTGGCCGAAGCTTTAGTTTTCGTAGAGGTTTTACGACGCTCGCAACTGCATAACGACATAATAGTCAAATGAGCGCCAGAAGCTTAGAGGTGTTACAAGAGAGTAATAAATATAAAAAAGAAGGAAGGGAGATAAGGACAATAGATGTTTCATAGGAAAGAAGGAGCAAACCACACCAGGGCACCCGCCAACCACCCACTGGCTGAAGTTTGAGGGGGGGAGAGGAAGAGAGAGAGAGAGAGAGAGAGAGAGAGAGAGAGAGAGAGAGAGAGAGAGAGAGAGGGGGGGGTGATCACACGATCTAACTTCTGATAAACCCGTACAGTACAACAATTTAACAGCATTAACACAGCGCATGTGTATTAACTACATTATGTAAAACACAGCTGTATGAACGCATTCTTCATGGGGAAAAAAATCAAAACAACACAAGTTCATTGCCCCAGCAGATCTAATTTCCAGTGGAACTGGCAGAGACCATGTGCAGACAGACAGACAAACAGACAGACAGACAGACAGACAGACAGACAGACAGACAGACAGACAGACAGACACAAACACACACACACGTGCGCGCGCAAGCACACACACACACACAAATAAAAAAAAGAGAAAGAGAGAGAGAGAGAGAGGGGGGGGGGAGAGAGAGAGGGAGAGAGAGAGAGAGAGAGAAAGAGAGAGGCATACACACACATACACACACAACACAGTAATGTCCTTATGGCCAACATACATATAAAGATTGTCTGTCAAAGTTAAAAACCGACGTCACTACCCCGTCCCTCCTCCGCCCCCACCCCCACCCCCCTGTCAATAACAAAATAGAGGCGGGGCGTAGTAAAGGGCTAACGGGCTTAAGCCCCATGTTTCTTAATTAACGAAATAATTTCGTAAAAAGGTAGAATTTTTTTTTTTTAAAGGACTCATGATAATTGAAAGTAAAAGAGAGGGCTCAAGCTCTGCAATCCCTGACATTGGGGTAAAAGTTCATGGCACACTTTCCCAACAGACCCAGTAACCAACTCGCTCATTGGGTCGTCGTTAGGAATGTCATGCTTCTTGCGACTTCATACATACATGCACAAACATACACACTCACGCATAATCTACGCTTCCCTTTGAACTAGTGAAATATTATTACCTTTGAACTCACCCTACCCTCATTTCAGAACCCAACCCACATTTTGATCCACCTACCGCCACTGATGACAAACACTGATACAACTGACTCGACCATTGTCGGTGACAAACCCTGACATTATTGACCCTCGTCGGACTGTCCGACAATTCTCAGACAAGCCGATCCCCCGACCAAGCTTACATAAGCCCACGGCTCGACAGACAACAGCCAGCGACGGTTGGTGATAATCCAAACATTTGCAAACTATATATATAGGAAACAGCCGCTGTCATTTGCCCAGCACGTGAATTGATTTCACATTCTCAAAGGTCTCCGCTGATTATGCAGAGCAATGAATGAAAGCCGATGTCACGGATATCAGAAAACGCGCCGGACTAGCTGATAGAAGTACTCGGCCCGGGATACGGGGCTTTTATCGGCTTAACAATTTTGAGATTGAATCCCCTTTCACAGCAGAACATCAAATATTTGTTCGCCTCATTCGGTCCCTTTTCTTGGATCTCCCTACACCATAAATAGAGAAAAGCTACTTAAATTGTCATAGTGAACCCCAAAACAAAGACACAAAGGATATAGAACAATACGCACCGACGTGAGACTCACATTTTCTGGATGACAACGAAGAGTTTAGAAGATGCGTCCCGATCTTATCACGGTGCGTGGTGTGAGAGACAGAAATTGAAAGCTCGAGCACATTCCTCCGTCTCTTATCAACGGTTGCTGACGACTCTCCTCGTGCTTTGTTGTCGCGGTTTTGTTTTTGTTTATCTCTAAAGTGCTGTCCCGAGGGCTCTCGTCTCTCACGAAGAATAGTCAGCGCGGCCCCCCGCAACTTCGTCGCGGATTGACTGATTCACCTCTCCCGCTCTAGCTCTTAACATTGCTTTTTTAAAAAAGAGTAGAAATCTGAACGGGATTCCAAATCTACGCACATGGAACCTTTCACTTCACTGCGATCCCTGCAAATGCGAAGACAGACCGACCGCGTATCTCGCCGCGTGGAACGTATTCGGTGCTAACGCAAATGCTGGGAGCGCAGCGCCCTGAGATAATAGATTCTAGACCAGACTATATGTGACTTCATGTGTCTTTGTGCTTCCAGGAGGGTCTTCGAACATAATTGTCGCTATATTATCATGTAAAAGGAGTAGACAATCTCAGTTTACAGTTGCGACACCCCTCCCTCCCCCACCCGAGACACGCCATAAACCACTGAATGAACAGCATTGAAACCCATACAAGCACAGCAGACTTTGGCAATCAGATCAATATATCCTGAAGATTCAACGAGAGGCACCGTGTAACCTGCTGACAGAAGAAACCGCAAGATTACCACAACATATCTCGAACGAGCTTTGATAATGTACTAAGCCTTAGGCTCAAATCAAACGACCACCAGGGTATTCTCTACAAGGTGGCAGACAACAGTCACAAAACGGTGTAAATACGTGAACTTTAAAAAAAAGTGATATCTCATTAATAAGATCTTAAGAAACATTATCAATATTGCCTTAGCCTTAAAAAGTCTGTAATTTAGAAAGTCCTTTGCGACGACACAAACATAACAAACGATACAGGCTATTAACGATATGCAGCCAACTTGGGGAGTGAAGTCGGGCACTTTGACTTTGACCTCATTCATTACTTCCCCATAATCAGTATAGCTATGCCACCATGACACGGGTCTAACTATGGCAGGGCAGGCGGGCGGGCGGGTTCTGACAGCAACCTCGACATTGCCATAAACACCGCCACCCACCCGCAGTGACAGGTGACGAGCTGTGCGGGTGGCAGTGAACCCCTTGCCTTTATTACGTGAACATCGATCGACTGTCTGGGCGCCGGGAGGATTACGTGTAGGATTCCCAGCAAACTCATTCAGCTCTGCCGATAGCCCTTCATAAATCAGCGCGGTTAGAGCGGCGTCTCCGAGACGTGGCAATGCCACACACTGACACCACGGCATGTCCGCGGAGACAACCGCTGTCCGCGCCACCAGGAAGGATCCCGACTGTCCCCCCCCCCCCCCCCCTTGAGGGAATTGGGAGGGTGGAGGTGGTGGAAGGAGGGAACAGGGGGCGATAGGAACTAACGTCGAAGGTTCAGCCAACCTCAAACAAGTTACTTAGATTCGGTCTCGATCGACGACACGTACAATATTCGAAGACCCAAAGCAGCACCTGACCCTTGCCGAAACCCAGCGGAGTACAACATAAAGTCCTACAGATGTCAGTAAACGGTTTACGGCAGTTGCAACACAATAAGGTCATATAGGTGCCGAAGATTAGGAGTGCTGCAAGAGAGTAAAGAACACAAAAAAGGAGGGGAGTTAAGGGCGATAAATGTTTGAAAGGAAATAAGGAGAAAACCACACCAGAGCACCCGCCAGCCACCCATTAAGAGATGTCAACTTAATGAAAATCGAATACACTTACGCCAAGACTTTTAAGATATCACAAATGTCCTTGGGTTTTTGTTTGAGAATAGAGAGAAGCACATCGACACAATAATGGTCATCTCGTGCTGAAAAAAAAGCAAAAACAGAAAGACAGAAAAACAAAAGGAAAGTAAAGAAGTAGAACCTACCTGCAGTGGCGCCCTCCAACCATCAGCTTCCATGAGAGTAAAATGAAAAATAAATCTAACGATGCCTAACACACTAAACTCTTGACCTCTGGTATTGTAGCGAAACCGTAGTACTAATTAATATCTCTAAATCTAAATACAACTAACATTGTTGAAGCAATCTGATTGTGTGTGACAGCTTGTCGTATCAATCGAGTGAACCACTGAGGCATTCAAACAATGCAGGTAACATTTTTGACAAAGAGGGTAAACTTTTTATCATTCATATCATTTCGGAAAACGTTATGTGCGACAGGTGGTGAAAATATTTTTGTAAGTTACATCGACATCGCGAGCGAATAATAGAGAGGAAAAAAAAACCCGGAACATTTTTTGGTCAGACACCAACTGACCCGCAAGCACATCAAACGTTTTCAGATCTGCCTTAGTATCATCCCACTGATGTAATTGTGTATCTATCTATTTATATATTTATCTATTTATCTATCTGTCTATCTATCTATTTATTTTTTTGGTAAGAGTTTTACGGCGCTTGCAACTGCATAAGGTCAAATGAGCGCGCGGGACACACCTAATATTTTCTATTTTCAGTTGGTAGGAAATTTTGAATTTTGCATGGATGGCGGCCAAAGCCTACTCTTGTCGATTTTGGACTACCAAGGGATCTTTAACGTGCGCAACTTGCACACGGGACCTCCAAGATTTTTCGCCCTTGTCCGAGAAGGCTAGGTGTAGTTTTTCCTACCAGAAGATCAGGGGTGTGGCTGAAAGACAGCAGTAAGAAGGAGCCAAGGAGAAGCAGTGGAAAGCCTGTAGAAAGAGCCAGGAGCCCAGAGGAGGTGGCAATTGAAGAGGTGTGGGGTGGGGGCAGAAAGTGGAGACGAAAGCAGACGACAGAATATGGCTAGAAGACAGGAAAGGAGGTGAAAGGGGACAATTTTAGAGAAGAAAATGTTTCCGTCCCTACCCGGATTCGAACCCGGGACCTTTGAATTAGAGGCGAACACCTTAACCTCTAGGCCACGAGAGCCCCCTATCTATCTATTGGGGAGGGGGGTGACGGGGGGTGGGGGGGGGGGTGGAGCGAGACTGTGCAACTTTGAGTGAGAGACAAAGCTAGTTAAAAGAAAAGCAAACGACGATAGGATGAAATTAAGGCGAATTACTCAGGTACTTTAAATTTAAGTAAGAGTTTTACAGCACTTGCTACTCGGTAAGGTTATAAGAGAGCCACATCTACAAAATAACGTTCATTTAGTGCTGGGGAAAAGTCAGGCAGATAGACAGAAACAACAGAGGGGAAGCAAAAAAGCCATATTACTAGTGCCGAAGATTAGAGGTGTTGCAAGAAAGTAACAAACACAAAAAAGCAAGAGGAGCGATAAGGAAGACAAATGGGTGATAGGAAAGGAGCAAACCACACCAGAGCAGCCGCCAACCGCCCACAACTCAGGTCCCTCCCAACCACAAAGACAAGGACGAAAATAAATATCTACTTGCTATAGCACTTGAACACAAAGTGCGACCAATCAACACGATATTATGCGTCCTAAAATAGTGACGGGTCTGCTTAGAATGGCAAAGTTCTTGCTAAGGAGCGTCATCAAAGAATAAAAGACGGAGCAACGGACAGCCCATGAGTACACCAATGGCAACTCGCGCGTAAACCAGACAGACGGCCGATACACAAATGACAGTCTCAAGATCTGACCAGCAATTAGCCACGCTTGTCGTACGAGCCTCAAGTACCAATCAACAGGTCCCTCTCTCTGCTCGGGACTCAAAACTATACACTTTATTGTCAGTGCACACTCATCCGACTTGTTCAAAAACGCGTTTTTACACGCAGTCTCCCCCTGTACGCGCGCAGCCATTCGATTTGGATGAACACACGTTTCTAGCTAGACTTTTCTAAGCTGCTGTTAATTATTCATCTTTGCTTGATGTATTTCCAAAGACTATAACACTCTATATTTTGCATGTAAACCGATCAGTTGTGACAATGACTTAAGAAAGATGAAGTTTCACGTCTTGAGGAGATTGTGAGGTGAAAAAGAGGGGGGGGGGGTGATTAAAGCTTCGATAAGATGGAAAATAAATTAAAATGAAATATACCACCACCATCATCACCAGACTGCACGTTTGCTAGTACATGCCCTTAAAAAAAAAATTTCGATCACGATTGCAGAGCATTGTGGTGCATATTTTCTCCAATATCAGCTGCAAAGAGCAGCATAAACAGGAGCTACAGAATCCAACCTCCGTTATTTCCGAACTTCGTTTGAAACTAGAGCACTGATAGTAGAGACAGACCATAAGGAGCTTAGAGCTAACTTTTAATCTCCTTGAGATAGATCGAAAGTACCGGGCTCCTAATAATCAGATTGTGGGATCGTGGATTCGAAACGTGTGTGTGTGTGTGTGTGTGTGTGTGTGTGTGTGTGTGTGTGTGTGTGTGCGAGTGTGTGTGTGTGTGTGTGTGTGTGTGCGTGCGTGTGTGTGGATGGGTATGATGCCAGACAATTTCACTGATGTTAAGCTCCTGGAAAAGACACTTATAACGAGTTTGTCCATTTGACTCGGCCCTATTAGAGGTGGACGTTAAATTCGGCGGTCCCACTTGTAAAATAACCTATCAGTATTTCAAGGGATGTTAAACTTGTAACATTTCATTTTTTCCCCTCTCTCTCGGTCAAACTAACCGGCCCGGCCCGACCCGATCAGGCAGACCCGACAATTCGAGTAAGCGCATACCATACATAAACACACGAGCCGATGGCGAGTGCAGTGGGCGAGAGCCGCCTGGGGGCCGGGGGCAATCAGCCACTTGACCGGACAGGCCAACCGTCCCAGGGACAAACATTGACAGATTCACGTACCCAGCGAACCCTCAATGGGTCAGTAGTCTGTGAGGGAAGGCAAAAGGCAACGGCTCTGTGGCGCAAGGGTTTGTGTTTCATTAACACATTTTATCAAGACTCAGCAAGATTGGTCTGAGTTCTACGTCCTTTTCAGACCAATTTGAGACAATTCATAGACACAATTTACAACCCAACGGACATTCCTCAGCCCTCTAAGGCCAATCTATAAAACTTCATTCGGACAGCTTCATCTAAATTCTATGGGTTCCACTTTTGTATTTCTGCAAAGCAATTCTCAGAAAGACACAAAGAGAATCGCGATGACATGACAACTGCCACCTACTGCTTGTTAAACCCCCCCCGCCCCTTTCCCAAAAAAGAAAAAAAATAGCCATTTTGAAGTTGGCATTTAGATACAATGTTCAATTCTGAAGTAATTCATATTACATCTGTTGTGCTCTTATCGACAGTACTTGTTGCTATCAAGTGTAGCTTTGACCATGCTTGCCAGCACTAGCTGTGTATTGTAGAGATATAGTTACACTTCGACACAATTATGGTCATTCAATTGCAAGGAAAAAGTATGACTTGAATACAGAATCAAAAGAGGAAGTGTAGAGAAGCAGGACAATCCGGGGGCGCCTTCCCATCAGACACATCCTAAGAAAAAAAAACCCTTCTTCCAGATTTAAACCAAACCCAAGCCTGTATTGAAGTACAACAAGAAAATTTATACCACTGCCAAACAGACGACGGACAACTTTTTTTTTCTTTTAAACTTACGTTTTTTACATCCTTATCTACACAATTTAGACCGTACAGAAGAGCTACGACTGTGACTGTCAGGGCCTACTCAGGCTTAGAGGGATACAACATCCCAGGAAAAAGACCCACATAATCGATACAAATTTCCACCCCCACTCGGGAATTGAACTTGGGGCTCCTTCGAGCGACAGCAGGAAGAGCCTAACCGGCTACACCACAGACGCCGGTAGACAGACCCCGTCAAACGTTCTTGCGTAAGCCATTCAAGACGTCACAGGAACCGGACAAGTCCATCCACGCAACACTTTCCACTACTAGTCGCGTCCTGAGCATGTGACAACACTGACCAGCGCAAACCTCCGTCCAGCTGACCCCCGGGCCACTTATAACCACACAGTTAAAAGCGTTGTCCCGCGCCACAAGTTGACACAAGGCTAGTACGTCCAGAGATCAAAGAGAGGCGGGGAGAACATGGCGTACACCGCCCCGTTAGTTTGGACACAATAGAGCACTTGACTGAAATAGCC
>NW_004798043.1:97061-99074 GCF_000002075.1 Aplysia californica | reverse complement strand
AAAAAAAAACCCAACCAAACAAACAAAGAAAATTAAGGAAGAAGACTAACCTCACCTATTAGCTGGCATCTGTGAGCAATGAAGCCTAACAGTAAACAAAACGTGACTCACACCCAGGAAGGGGACCAGCGGGTAGGTAATTACTGACTTCGGAGAGACATGCAGAGCTTGTAATGATGCATGACACGACCTTCAACGTGAGGGCCTGGTAGGAGAGCGACGTACACGATACGCCGCTCTAAAAATACGGGGTAAAAACACGTACGAAACCGAAACGTGGAAGTGATTGTGAGCGAAGGGCAAACAGAAGGCAGCTTCTCTGACTGCTTTGCGCGTGAATCAGAGGGTGATGGGACGGAGTTGGGGCGGGGTGGGGATAGATGGAGCACGTGGCAAACAAAACACACATTTTACCCGGCGCCCATTGTCTCGAGTAAGCTGCAGGAGTGACGCAACCAGGCACAATAGGCTGGTAACCGTTTTATAATTTGTGTTTGTAAAAGTTTTACGGCATTTGCACCACAATTAGGTCAACTGAGTACCGAAGACTAGAGGTGTTGCAAGATAGTAACAAACACAAAAACAGAAGGATCAGAGAAATGGACAATGGATGTCTGATAGGGAAGAAGGAGCAAACCACAACAGAACACCATAAAAACACCCATATTGACAACTTTACGGTAAGCAGAACGATATTGTCGGGCAACTTTCTTGTGGGATCTAAATCTTGGCTACTGACAAATCGGAGTACATTCGTGTTTATAAATGGGTTGAATAATTTCACTAGGTTTGACTTAGTTGATTAAGATGTGGCATTAAGCCATAACGTCACCACCCCCCCCCCCCCCAGCCACCGTCACCCCTAACCACTCTTGACCTCTTTTAATGTACTCAATCTCCTAGAACTTCGGAACTATTTTGAAAAGGTTTCCTGTGACCATACTTCCTGACCTCCAAATTTAAAGGCCACCTCCTACACTCTGATTTTGCAAAGTGGGTGGAGGGTATTGAAAATTCTCTAAGCCACCAAAGTAAAAATATTTCCCTTTCAAAATGGTGCTTTGTTAACTCAGTTGGTATCAGGCTAGATTAAAGAAACGGATGACCCTGGTTCGAAACCCCGGATAGGCGTTCTTGAATCCGGGTCGTTTTGTGTAGATTTCAAGGCGCCAAACCCATTTGATCGGTCCTATTGGAGACGGACGTTAAATTAGGAGGTCTCGCCTCTAAAATGACCTCATAGTGTCGTTAGGGATGTGAAACCGATAATATACTTCTTAAAAACTAGCTTCTAACCTGAGTCTTTCACATCATTGTCCTCCATTACACCAACTGAGCTCAAGGTGCGCTACAGGAAAAGAGTAAACTTAAGAGTAAGAACGATTTGCGTGAACCCAAGAACGCTGTCAGCGCATAATTTGTAAGGAGTGAGTTACAAGGTGTGAGATAACAACCGACTATCATGAACTTCCAGCATGCATTTAGTTGGCGCAAGATAAGACAAGAACCTTCCCAAAGCTTGGGATTGTCTCCAAAGACGACACAGACGGGGGATATGTTAGGATTTTTTGCCTTGCAAGTACAATACTTCAGTTTGAATCCTGCGTGGGGTCAGTCTCTGGACACTGGTCACCAGATTAAGCTGAAAGATCTCAGGCTACACGCGGTTGTCAGGATAGCTGGCTACGTGGAAAGAAAAATAAATAGATAGATAGATAGATAGATAGATAGATAGATAGATAGATAGATAGATAGATAGATAGATAGATAGATAGATAGATAGATAGATAGATTGATAGATAGATAGATAGATAGTTAGTTAAGATAGATAGGTAGATAGATAAATTAAAAAATGTATGAACTGTTCAGTAAATCACACAGCAAGGGTTAAGTTCGGCTCACATGGCTGCTATTTTTGTTTGTCAGAAGAGAGGAGGATGAGAAAGAAGAGGAAAAAGAGGAGGAGGAGGAGGAGGAGATGGAGGAGGTCGACAACGGCGAGAAGAAGGAAGA
>NW_004798043.1:94286-95279 GCF_000002075.1 Aplysia californica | reverse complement strand
ATAAAAATAAAAATAATTTTAAAAAACAACAACAAACAAATAAATAACCCAAAAAGTCCCAACTGTTCGTACACAAAATTTGACATTACAAAATCTCCTTTCTAGGCTGATGTCATTTCTTTTCTTTTTTTGGGTCCCTTATCCATTTCTATGAGATTGACGCCATCTGATTAGTAGAAAAAGGTGTGTATGATAGTGTCCATGAGTGTATTACATAATTATAATAAAATGTAACCGTTACAAACAGAGATTCAAAGAATATAGGCGTACGTCAAGGATATGAGGGCAATGATGTGTTTTAGATAATATGGTGGTGGTGAGTGATGATGTGAGAGGGTGTTTATGTAAATGATTATTGGGAAGTTAATACGTTTACTTATTGTCAACTGATTTAATTTCTCTTACTTCTACAGTTCTGAGCCTCTGTGAGGGGGGGGGGGAGCCATAGAAAAAATATGAGGAAATGAAAAGGGCAGGGGAAGCCGGAAAAGACTGCATGACAGTTCGACATATTATAAGAAAAGGGTGAAACGCTCCCCCCCCCCAACGTAATCAATCTTCCTATTCCTAATTACAAAAAGGAATGCAAACGCGAGTCTACCCGCACCCAAGGCAAATGAACAACACTAAAAATACAGAATAGGAGCCCAAAATAAAATCAAAACTATTCAGCAGACATAAAAAAAAGAAAACTGACTTGAATGCTATGTCCCAAAATTCTGCTTCAGCTTTGACAACGATTTGTAGAACTGTACGTCATCGCAAACTCATATATGACGTCATTACAGGCTGGATAACTACATACTCTCGTAGACAGTCATCGATTTGTACGCGCCATACAAACCCAAAGAACGTCATTTTATTCAGGAAGATCGCATGCTCTAGTAGACAAAGAACAACTTACGGGAGTCATTGCAAACACATGACGTCATTTCATGCGGACTGGCTTGCAACATTCTTTCACAGACTTGATTTTACCCCCCTACCCACCCC
>NW_004798043.1:91598-92536 GCF_000002075.1 Aplysia californica | reverse complement strand
GGAGAGAGAGAGAGAGAGAGAGAGAGAGAGAGAGAGAAAGAGAGACAGAGACAGAGACAGAGACAGAGACAGAGAGAGAGAGAGAGAGGGGGGGAGCAACAACATCCACTCCCGTGCAATACAGGCCCTTTACAATACCTTACTCTTCTTAACTCTAATAAATACACGTGCATGAACGAGCTTACAGACAGACAGACAGACAGACAGACAGACAGACAGACAGACAGTGGAGGAGCACGTGCACAGATTAACTCGTCGACATGTCTGTGATTTGTTTGTCTGCACAAAACAAGACAAACTGTCCCTCGAGTTTCTCCCCTTGCTGTCAAGGGCCCACACACACGTCCTCACCCTCCATATGACCCCCCTCAGTTGACCAAACTTCCTTTCCGTCATTTTTTGTCACGAGGACACTGATACACAGTACTTTTGTGTGCATCATCATCATCATCATCATCATCATCATCATCATCATCATCATCATCATCATCATCATCATCATCATTATCATCATCCTCATCATCATCCTCACCATCATCATCATCATCATCATCACTATCATCATCACTATCATCATCATCATCAGCAGCAGCAGCACTGTTCTCATTGTCTTCGACATCAAAATAATGACAGCAAAAGAAGAAGAAGAAGAAGAAGAAGAAGAAGAAGAAGAAGAAGAAGAAGAAGAAGAAGAAGAAGAAGAAGAAGAAGAAAAACAACAACAACAACAACAACAACAACAACAACAACAACAAGAATTACAACAACAGAAACAATGTATTTTAGTTGCGCCCAGTGTCTATTCAGAGGGCAAATATCTCTCCATGAGTATCGAACTCTTCGTGGGAATATACAGGCGCGCACGCGCGCGCACACAAACACACACACACACACACACACATGCACACACACACACACACACACACACACACACACAC
>NW_004798043.1:88937-90697 GCF_000002075.1 Aplysia californica | reverse complement strand
CCCCCACACCACCATTCTCCCCATTCTCTCTCTCTATCTCCCTCTCGTAACAAGTCAATATACTCACCGACGCCATGCCTATCGTCTTCAACAGCTAGAACAGCAAACCTACAAGACCAATCAGCGTCGCGCATGCGCGCAAGTGTCCATCAGAAGTGCCCTGGGGGCGTGTCCTCCCATGGAGAGCGGAAGTTCTACCTGCTACAACAAAGAACAAGAAACAATGTTAACGTACAGTGTCGGAATATACAAAACATTTAGAACGAACAATTAATGGCCTTCGGTTGACAACAAAGAGGTGTATTTATAGCAAAACAACGTGTGAAGGAACGGAAACAAAGAACTGAACATTCATCTTTTCTTTTCTGATGTGTGGGAGGGGAAAAGTAATAAATAAAAGAGAGAGAGAGAGAGAGAGAGAGAGACAGAGACAGAGTACAAGAGAGAGAAAGATAGAGATCGAGAGAGAGAGAACGACGGAGAGGTAGAGAGAGGGAGAGGGAGAGAGAGAGAGAGAGAAAGAGGGGGGGGGGCTGCGTTTACGTTTAATCGCCCACCAACATAAATTACACAAAACTATTTAAGACGCGACAGTTTTAGGCATCTACGTCTCGCCGAGATGGTGACAAAATTAATAGGTGTTGTTTGAAAGATACACACGAGGAGTCTGGGTGATGAAATGGTTGGTGTTTTATAAATACTATATTCTTTTTTTTTTTTTTTATTTCTTTACCTCTAATTTTAAAAAAAATGTATTTACCTATTCATTTATTTATTTATTTATTTATTTATTAATTAATTAATTATTTGTTTTTGGGGGGTGGGAGGGGGAGCGATACTTTGGGGATGGACTAAAACGTGCGACACATTATACATCGCCACACTAGCGAGAGAACGATCGGGCTAGAACTGCTCTCCTCAAGCGGAACATCAAGACGAGGACTGTGTCAGGGTTGGCGGTCTCAGAACATATTTCACCGAGCTCTTAGCGTGAAATAATAGGTAAAGACGATGCGTCACTTCCGCTCCTGTTATCAATATGGGTAAGGAGATAATATTACATGTATATATATTCATTCTTATTTCACATCCTGTCGGTCTTGTAAGCTTGATTCATGTCCAAACGTAGACAGTACGACGGGAAACCAAGGAGGGTATCATCCATCAGGAGGTGTTACGGAGTTCATTCAAACTTAGGCTCGATTTAGTTTTGTTTTGTTTTGTTTTTGTAAGAGTTATTATGGCACTGGCAACACATTATATTAATATAGGTTGTGTAAGTGCCAAAAATTAGAGGTGTTACGTTGTTTGGGCACATCGACACAATAATGGTCATGTAATGCTGGGAAAAGTAAGACAGATCCACAGATACACAGATACAACAGTAAAGAAGTAGGGCCCACCAATGGTGCCCTCCAACAGCTCACAAGGCGTTTCAAGAGAGTAACATTCAAAGAAAAGGAGGAGAGAAAATAAGGACGATAGATATTTGATAAAATAGAGGGCGCAAACCATAACAGAGCACCTGCCAACCTTCCACCGCCATGGTGGAACAGCAGTGGGAGAATCATCCATGGGCCAAATATTATAGAATTGCTTCTACGCTCCTTTCGAACAGTTAAGAAGCGTAACGTCCAAATTAACGTATATCAACAGGTGAACCTCGGCAAGTGGACCGCCAGCCTTAAAATCGAGTTCCACGCCTAAAGAGCGAGCGCACATTTTGTCTTTTGTTTTGAGAGGAGAGAGATAGGGGGGGG
>NW_004798043.1:86941-88084 GCF_000002075.1 Aplysia californica | reverse complement strand
GGGTCTATGATATTCCAAATTAGAGCACGGAAATAGGAAGAAATGCAGATAGGTTTTTCTTTGTTTCAGTAAGGGTTTTACGGCACTTGCCACACAATAAGGTCATATAAGTGCAGAAGATTAAAGGTGTTGCAATAAAGGAACAAACACTAAAAAAGAGGAGAGATAAGCGCAACAGATGTTTGATAGGAAAGAAAGAGTAAACCACACAAGAGCACCAGCTAATTATCCACGGTTTTTCTTTGTCTTTATATTTTAACTTTCACCATGCAATTTAAAACTACGTTTCCGCGTAATTCTCTGGTGTTTGTGGAAAGGCAACCCGACAATCTATGCTTTTAAAAGCGCTTGTTTCGCGTCAAACTGATCGATAAAGCATTACCCTGAGGTAGAATTCATTTGTGAGACGTGCTAACAAAATGAGTTACTTCTCACAATCCACAAAAGGAGATATTGGCTACAAATCGACACTATGGTCAAATTTGTAGATTTTCCATTGAAGTCATATTTCAAAAGAATAACACACCTTATATTATTTCATACGTATAAATTTTAAAACTTCACCTAGAAGCGTGAAGTATTTATTTCCTTAGGGCTCAAATCCGAGAAGTAACTCATTTTGTCAGCACGCTTCACATTTATCTTTGACTTCCGGGTAAAACTAAAGGCTTGTTAGCATGTATTTTTTGCATTCGGCCCGTACCATAGTACGATAATAACTTCGCATCGGACGGTGGTACCGTCCAGCCATGGTTACGGACCTCAACAACTGGAGGCTGCCACCGTCCAGACATGGTTAAAGAGGACATACAACGATACTTCCTTTGTAATAATGTCATATCTACAGCGCTTATGCTCTACGCAGACCCTATAACTTTCAGAAACACTCTCGGCTTCCATGGAAGAATACAGTGCAACAGCCATTTAAATGCCAGGGCACCAACAAACTGACAAGATCTTTCGTTTTCTATACAATACAAAACTGATTAGAATTAGATGATTCCAGGACGTCACAAAAATGTCCTATGACACAACGTAAGTGAGGCACGCCAAGAATAACTTCAGGATATGGCGTCTGCCATCTCTGGATGATATTGTGTAGAGAGAGAGAGAGAGAGAGAGAGAGAGAGAGAGAGAGAGAGA
>NW_004798043.1:81678-86841 GCF_000002075.1 Aplysia californica | reverse complement strand
AGACAGACAGACAGACAGACAGACAGACAGACAGACAGACAGACAGACAGACAGAGACAGACAGACAGAGGCGGAGAGAGACAGACAGAGACGGAGACAGAGAGAGACAGACCTATCAGATCTGTTAGGGTTAAGGCATGCTGCACTGGCTCTAAAGGGAGGGACTGCCTGGGAGGAGGAAGGGATGGATAGAAGGAAGAAGAGATGGAGAGAAGGAGGGAGGGATGGTGAGAAAGAGGGAGCGATGGAGAGAAGGAGGAATGGGATGGAGAGAAGTAGTTAACGACCCTTCTTCCTGTCAAACGTCAATCTCTCCTCTTTCTTTCCTGTCAAACATCTAATGTCCTTATCTCTCCTCCTTCTTCCTACCAAGCATCTACCGTCCATATCTCTCCTCCCTCTTTCCTGTCAAACATCTAACGTCCTTATCTGTCCTCCTTCTCCCTTTCAAACGTCAATCGGCCCTATCTCTCCTCCGTCTTCCTATCAAATATCTAACGTCGTTATCTCTCCTACTTCTTTCCCATCAAACATCTAACATCAAAATCTTTCCTCCTTCTTCTTATCGAACGCCAGTCGTCCTTGTCTCTCCTTCTTTCCTATCAAACATCAGTCGTCCTTATCTCTTCTCCTTCTTCCTATCGAACATAAAACGTCCTTATCTCTCCTTCTTCTTCCTATCCAACGCCAGTCGTCCTTATCTCTCCTTTCTATCAAACGATAGTCGTTCTTATCTCTCCTCCTTCATTCCTATCAAACATCTATCGTCCTTACCCCTCCTCCTAAATTCCCATCAAACATCTATTGTCCTTATCTCTCCCCCTTCTTTCCTTTCAAACATCTATCGTCCTTTTCTCTGCTCATTTATTCCTATCAAACATCTAATGTCCTTATCTCTCCTCCTTCTTCATATCAAACGTTAATAGTCCCTTTCTCTCCCCCACCTTTTATGTGTGTATATTGTTACTCTCCTGTCTCATCTCTAATCGTTGGTACTTATATCTGTGATCCCTGGTGACCCGGGGGTCTTTTGTCGTGAGCCATGGATATTTTGTCGTTAACCGTTGATATTTTGTCGTTAACCGTTGATATTCTGTCGATATTTTGTCGTTAACCGTTGATATTTTGTCGGGAACCGTGAATATTGTGTCTTGAACCATAAATGTTTTGTCGTGAATTGTGGGTATTTTGTCGTGAATTGTGGATATTTTTGTGGTAGACACAGACAGAGAGAGATAGCCAGGCAGACAGAGAGACAAACGGACAGACAGACAGTGTGTGTGTGTGTGTGTGTGTGTGTGTGTGTGTGTGTGTGTGTGTGTGCGTGTGTGTGTGTGTTGTTTTGCCTGTCTGTCTCTGTCATCTACTTTCTGTTTGTCTCTCCTCCCGAGCGCCGAAATAAAAGATTAATTCTCTAAGAAAAACCCATCAGCCTAGACTCTACGGAGACCACCAGAACGTCAGACAGGCGTGCGACTGCCCATGCCACACAAACAGAACATTTCACTCGAATATTTTTTAGCCTCTAATCCCCCCTCTCACCCCTGCCATAATCTATAAGCCGATCCATCGAGCGAAGCATCAATAATGTCCAATCTATTGAGTCCACTTCTCAACCGCCCGCTGAGATCTGCTCGCTTAGCCCGCTGTCCAGCGATTCACTTAAGCAGGTGCGTGCCGGCTTCTTGACGGACAAGACTGACCACTGATATGCAAATTCCCCTGCACCGCCATCATAAACAGGGAGGTGACGGGGGGAACTGTGTTCCGTGTTGCCACTCACAGTTTGTTTTTATGCACACGTTCGCTTTAATGAAGGTCTGTCTTCGTTTTAATTACCCACTTTATGCCTACGTTGACTTAAACTTTACGAGTTTGTTTATTTGATATCCTTGTGGTTTGTATGCAGAAAGGCGGACTCATTTCCCGGACGAGGACGCGGCGCAAGGAGAGAACAGTCGCGGAATGCTTTGTGCACGGAGCACGGCTGCTCATGAAAAGACGAACCCACTGCGTTGTGGGCGGTGGGTGGCCATGAATGTGGCAACAACAGGTGGCTCGTGCGTGCAGCCAGCAATTAAAAATGTAAACAATTTATTTTACAGCCCTTTTAAATCCTTTTAGGGTTTCCACTCGGCCTGTTTCTTTTGATTGGTTTCCGTTTACTTCGTGTACTTTAGTATTAGAAGGGTTTTACGGCACTTGCATTTTGGTGTACATAAATGACACTAGATGCTCAAGTATCCCTGAAAAAGCCGAACAGAAGTCTTGTGAAGTTTGAATAGCATTTAACACAGAGTATGATATGGGTATAACGTAACTTACTGGTACTATAATAAGGTTATTTGGGAGGCAGGTGTTCCGACTTGAGCGTCAATGTCTGATATTTGCAATGTGTAATTGTAGACGTTTTACACCTCTGTCGACGTAATTTAGAACACATAGGGGGCGGGCTGCTTCGACCCTGCCTGCCAGGATCAACCAGAGCTGAGAAGAATACACCGTTCCAGCAGACAGACGGACAAGCTCGATTTAAACAAATCTTCCCACAAGGGAATCGGACTCACATCTTCTGCATGTGACTGCAAATTAACTGTTGTATGACCACTATACCGCTGACACCAATTAATCTCCGATAATCCTGAGCTTAGAAGGAGAACGGTCAAGAAACCTCCCAAAATACGTTTTCAATGATCAGTCAGGAACTTCAAACTGAGCCATCGTCACAATGGTGACAATATCCCAGCATAATAACAATAATAATAATAATAATAATAATAATAATAATAATAATGACAATAACGTATTTTATAGCGCTTTTTCCCGCTGTCATAATAATAAATAGCATTTGTATAGCGCATATCCCCGCTCAACAGCAGGCTCTATGCACTTTACGCTATGTTAGAACAGTCATACAGTCAGTCCTAAGAGCTTTACATAAATTAAAGTACAAACAACATGATACCAACTGACGTAAGGACAATCCCAACACCATAGCTCCGAAAATAAACATAAGGTTTCATTAAGATAGCGTCACTCGCTAAACGAAGACTAGCGAAAACTAGAACTTCCAATTCGCACCTTCCGTTACGCTCAGATACATTGAAACAAATGTACCGCTACCGACAAGAGAGCTTTTGCACTGGCAGACCCAAATAGGTTATTTCAGCAGCGTTTACCAAGCAGTTGCCCGTTAAGTTTGACACGTAGAGTGTCAGAAACCAAAAACATGTTCAATTGGGTGTGATCAATAACTCAACGTGTTTGATTATCTCAAAAGAGGGAGATGTATGAATTATTATCACTAAATGTTGGTATGCCAGTTTTCACAAAAGCATTCAAAATACACCAGCTGCCAACACTACAAACAGAAACATTAATCTCTCCAGCAACTGAGAGGTCATTCAACTCAGGCTCACAATAATATCGCGCATATTATGTCGGTAACGTGACAATGTGGGGGGTGGTCACTGGGGTGTGTCCTTGAGCACAATACGATGACCCCTGCAAAAATTAAGTGTGCTGCACAGTGACGAGCAGCAATTATTTGTTTGTATTGGTGTGACATTGTGTACCAAATAACGTTGATAAATTGTTATTCATGCATTTAGTTATGTGTGTAACATGTGCCATTTCAAACCATTTTAGCGGGAGGATCACTAAGTGTATTATTCATTTACAATTACGCGCAGGTCATAAACAAAATTTTCTATCTAACCACAAAATAACCCTGAGCACGATTTCCGGCAAATCAGGCGGCAATTTATTTAAAGTTTAGTTTTAATTATAGTGCAAGTTTTAAGGCACCTACAGCAAAATTAAGTCATAAAATTGCCGAAGATAGGGGGTGTTACTAAAGAGTTAAATATAAAGAAAAGAAGAATGAGAGAGAAGAACGATAGAAGTTTGATGGTATAAAAGGATCCCACCACACCAGAGCGCCCACCAACTACGCACAGCAATGTTTAGATCCAAAAGAAAACGTGAGCCATTCTGAAACGTTTCTCATAATGTGCCCTTTATTCTTTCAGTCGCGTGTAACCTGTATACACTCGGGTTGATTCATTCATACGCCTTCTCTGTTTACAGCAGAGAGACGCTGCAATGCGGGGGGAAAACAAACTAGCGGGTGTCTTTAAAAAATGTTTACGATAAACGTCTGAGGTGTACTTGTGTATGATCAGTGTATATAAATAAACATTTAGATGCACAGCACCGTGTCGTTTCCCTATCTGTGGAGGAATAGTGTGTTGTTCTTTCTCTTTATTTCGAGAAGAAGGGCATTTATTCTGATGAGGGGCACAAGGAAAGACGCGGAGGTACGATATCGCGGTCACAGGAACACGTTCCGATGTCGGGTACGTCAATCACAGATTGTTGTGTGTTACAAGCCCATGTCTCTGGTTTCATTGAAACGCCCGCCCCTGAAATGACTTTTCAGGGCTAGGGCCCAACAAGACGTAAAACAGATAGACAAAATATGCCCCGTAAAGATTAAATTATCTTTAGATTTAGTAAGTGCTTTACGGCACTTGCAACACAATAAGGTCATATAAGTGCCGAAGACTGGAGTTGTTACAAGAGAGTAACTAAAACAAAAAAAGAAGGAGGAGAGATGCGGACGATAGACGTTTGATAGGAAAGAAGAAGCAAACCACATCAGAGCACCCGCCAATAACCCACATTAAATAGTCTACTGCACGGAACCAACAAGTATTTGGGCAGAACACCTTAAATCGGTCAAACGTTCGTATTTTCACTATTTGAGGTTGAGTGGTCGACCGACGGAGATTACTCACGTCGAAGTGCTTCTCTTTGGCATTTTTTTTTGTTTGAACTACATTTGTAAATCCTCGTCACCTCTCAAACCCAAGCAGCAACAACAACAAAGGAAAGGGTAAACAATACATACACACGGACATGAGCGCAGACGCACACACATACATACAAACATACAAACACACACACAAACACACATAAACACACACACACACATACAAACACATATACACACATATACACACTCGAGAACGCCGACCTTGACTAAATAAGTGTAAGCGTAAGTAAACATGACAGAAATGAGAGCAAAAAAAGAGAGAGACAGAGAGAGACAGAGAGAGAGAGACACAGAGAGAGAGAGAGAGAGAGAGAGAGAGAGAGAGA
>NW_004798043.1:75699-78541 GCF_000002075.1 Aplysia californica | reverse complement strand
TGTGTGTGTGTGTGTGTGTGTGTGCGCGTGTGTGAGTGTGTGTGAGAGGTAGATATAGAGTGTGTGCATGTGTGCGAGTGTATGTATGTGAGTGAGAAATAGTGTGTGTGCGTGTGTTTGTGTGCGTGTGTGTTCGTGTGAGTGTGCGCGCGCGCGCGTCTGTGTGTCCATCTGTCCGTCTTCGTCTGTGCCTGGGTGTGTTCACTTTTCACCCTTCGCACATCTTTCTCACCTCAAACAAACGGCTCTGTGTGTGGCCGTGGAGGCCAGGGGCAGAGCAAGGGGCAGACATTTAGCACTCCTGCTAAGCCTGAGCATACAATGGGCATACACTGAGCACACACTGAGCGAGGTCACATGGGAAGACAGGGTGAGCTCATCTCACACTCCCACTCATCCTGTTTGATCAGCCCATCAGCCACAGCACCGAAAACAGAATAATAATTAGACAAAAACATCAAAGGCAACATTTGACCTTTCTCGAATAGTGGACCCGTGCTACTCGACATTTATTATTCATTACACAAGTCTGCAGAAATTCTATTTTATTTCAGTTAAAAAGACGCAAATGAATACTTCCGTAATAAAAGAGTTCCTTACTCCCTCATCGACACTATTTTTGATCCTTTAGGAGGCGGGCTTCGGCCCTTCCTGTCAGTGAAAACCCGGGCTGAGAGGGTATAACGTCCCAGCAGAAAGACCGATATACTCGGAAAAAACATATTATAATAATATTCTCCCAACACGAAAATCGAACTGATCAGGTCTTTTGCATGCGAGGGCTAAACGCATAACCGTTCCACTACAGACGCCAGTCAAACGTTGTTTAACGCTGAGAGAAAGTAAAGCAGATAGACTAAGAACAGAGAGACGGCGAAGAAGTCTTAGTAAGATTCGCCAGAAGTATCCTCCAACTACCCGCAGTCGTCATAGATCATTGTTTAGGTTTGACGCCGCTTTCAAAGCTGTACGTTCGTTCAAGAGGCCGGACCTCCGATTTTATCGTTCATCTCCGAAAGGTTCGAGCTAAAAGGATGGAGAGCTTTAAAACCTCCCCAAAACAAAGTTCAGAATGCCCCCTTGGAGATTCGAACCACGGCCATCTGCACTATTCTGCCATTATGATACCAATTGAGCTACTGATGTTCCCCTGCAGTCTTTAGACCTACGGTACTCCACTAGCTAGAGAATGGCACGGAAACACAGTATGGAAACTGATAGGCTAAATACCATACTCTTCAAACCATATACACCGCAAGCATGACAGTAGATATGAAGACTGGGAAAACTGCACAAGATAAAACAGTACTGGGTGTAAACAGACCTTCGGGAAAACGATCTTGCTTATAAACAGTACAGCAAAAAACGGGACATCAGATAAACAGCACTGCAGATAAGCGCGTACCACAGCTCCAAAAAGTCTTACCGGATAATAGAGATTAGTCTCTCTCCTTTCTGATGAATCGTCAGCTCAGTTAGTATCAAGCTGGACTGTAGAGGGAATATCTCTGGTTCGAATCCCCAAAGGAGCGTTTTGGATTTTGCTTGTTTTGGTGATAGTTTAATGTTGCCTTCCACTTATTTGGCTCGGTCCTATCGAAGATGGACGTTAAATTCGGAGGTCACGCCCCTCAAACAACCTTACATGTTGAAAGGGGCGTTATACTTCTACCAATACCCGAAATTCCCCTCGACTACTTTTGCTAGGAGCAGAACATCAGACCAAGGCTCCATGTCCGATAGGAGCTCTGTAAAAATGTCCAAATTTATTTTGTCAAGAGATACATTCTACGGATGAAACGGAACTAACTCGCATGTAAATACATCCAAGCTGTGTACATGGGTTCTTTATTGCGCATTATCGTCTCTATGGGTCTTTATTATGAACTAAAAAACCCACAAAAACAAACAACCCCCAACGTTTCTTCATTATCTATTTTTTAAATTTCATGTATCTCCTATATTATTCTGCTTTTAAAAGCAATATAAAATCAGCATTACACAGAGTTGCCTTTCAATATTCACAGAGAAACTTAACCAAACACAGAGAAGAAAGACCCTTATTTGGGGATTTGCGTCTTTGTGTGTGCCAAAAATCAGAGCATGTTTACCCATGGAGCAAGCAAGCGGGTCACGAGTCACACATAATACGTCTATGTCACAGTAATCCGTATCGCTATCAAAATCTGACCCTTTTTCCCCCTTCGAAAAGCTCTTAAGTGCAGGGGTATGAGCAAACTGTCACTATCTCCCTCACAATCCAAGCTCGTGCCAGTTTCCGCCTCCCACGGCGCTTACACACACAAAAAAGCAACTCGCCGAAAAGAAAAATCCATCAGAATCAAAATCCCATTAGAACCAATCACAAAGACGAAGAAGAAATGAAAGATCTAGATCTAACTTTAGTCCAGAACCTGCAAGGACGTACGCTGAAAAAAGGGGAGGGGGCGGTGGAGAGGGTGGAAGGTCTCATGAACAGTAAAGTAAAGTAACTCCTCCACTGAAAGGAGATATCACCAACACTCGTATTGGTGACAATATTATAAAGTAAACACTTCAGCCTTCGCTGAGCCGACGGCTGGGGTAGATATATAGAATAGATAGATAATAAATACTGCGCTGTCCACCGAGCGAGGCCGTACGAGCTGTCTGTCTCTATCGCAGGAAAGGCACTCCCTGCAGTAAAAACGTGAAAGGGTTGGGTCTAGATTCTCTTCCATCTATATTTGTTTCTCTCTGTCTCTCTTTCTCTCTGTATATTGTCCCCTCCCCCCCCTCTCTCTCTCTCTTTCTCTCTCTCACTCACTCTCTCTCTTTCTCTCTCTCTCTCTCTCTCTCTCTC
>NW_004798043.1:73316-74203 GCF_000002075.1 Aplysia californica | reverse complement strand
CCCCCACACACACACAATTGTTCCCTCTCGACTCGGGTTCGAGGATCCTGTGTCGGAATCTCCGCAACTTCATATTTAAATAAGTATTAAGTCTATAAACCAATTGTGAACTTGCTACCTGCAAACCCCTTACGAAATCCCAAAAAATATATTCTGCCATAGTACTAGCTACCTACTAAGGTCCTCTTTTCACTTGTCTTGGCCCGCTAGAATAGGCTTATACTAACAAGGTCACCATAGCAGAGACTGTGCCCACCATTTCGGAACTTCACGGTGACATTAAAGATGGTTCCAGTAGGGAACGGGATAGCGGGTGCCCACATCCCTCGTGACTCATCAGAGCAGAGGAAGATAGGACTAACGCTAACATTAAAAAAAAAACAACAACAATAACAACAACCAAATAACAGAAGCATGTCTTCTTAATAATTATAAACATAAGCACCACCCCACATAATCACTGATCACCACCATCATCGTCATTTCTAAAGCCATCTTTGCTCACAGATCCTTCACAAACATCTATAATTATCTTAAACAGTTATATGTCATAACAATTGTGTACGTTATACATTATTGGGCATTCTCATACGTACTTTTTTCTACTAATCAGATGGCGTCAATATCATAGAAATGGGCAAGGGACAAAAACACACACACACACACATACATACACACACACATACACACACACACACACGCGCGCGCAAAAGGAAAAAGGAACAACAGTTAAGAAAACAGAATAACTGACAATGATCCATGAACTTTACATCATTATTATCATTATTATTATTAGTAGTAGTATTTTATTCCAGTCTAATTAAATTTCTTAGTTAAAAATATGTGTAAAATGTACATGTTAGTTAGCTATCAATTTATTTATTTAT
>NW_004798043.1:71246-72409 GCF_000002075.1 Aplysia californica | reverse complement strand
CTCTCTCTCTCTCTCTCTCTCTCTCTCCCTCCAAAATAGGTTTTTTAAAAAGTTTTAGTAGAGGTTTTACGGCACTCGCAACTGCATAAGGTTATATGAGCGCCAGAAGATTAGAGGTGTTACAAGAGAGTGACAAACCTAAAAAAGAAATAGGGGAGATAAGGACGATAGATGTTTCATAGGAAAGAAGAAGCAAACCACACCAGAGCACCCGCCAACCACCCACAAAATAAGTTTTAACACCTCACACACACAAAACACACACAAATTAAATACACTCAAACACACTCGAACAAGCGAACAAACACATACACAAACACATACACACACACATACTCTCACTTTACTTGTCTTCAGCAACTCCTTGGGTGAAAAAAAGGCAAAAAACAAACAAACCCCAAACAAATCAAAGCCAAAAACCATCGCCCAGTGACCCCTGCACCCTGCTTGCTAACAGTTTCCAACCGCTGGCCCTCAAAAGCCGGCTACGCAAAGTCTGTTTCCTGTTTCGTTTGTAGTGAGAGAGATCAGGAGCTGGACCACATGCCCTTGATTTCCGGCCACTGGTCTGGGCGGGAAAAGTACTAGTAGCGGTATTATTAGCAGGCAGGGAGGGGCCCAGGAGGTGGTTCTGGAAACATTTACTGGAACTGAAGGGCAAATATTTATAAATCGTGGAGAGGAATGTGAGATGGTGGGCTCAGAAGAGGGGAAGTGAAAATGTGAGTTGGTTTGAGAGAGGAAAAAGGGGAAAAAAGGGGTGGGTGTGTGAGTGACTCGTATATCTTCGAGAATTAGTGCGTCTGTGATGAGTTTGTGTTTGTGTGAGTGTGCGTGTGGGAGTCTGCATGAGTGTCCGCATGTACTGTTAGCGCGTGCTAGTATGAATGTGTTATATGTGTATGTGTTATGCGTATGTGCGTGTTTGTGTGTGCGTGTGTGTGTTGTGTTGTGTATCTGAGTGAATGTGCCAGGATCTGGACAATAAAGATGTATCTTATCTTATCTTATCTGAGTGTGTATGTGTGAGTCTGTATGTCTGTGTTTGATCGCATGTGTGTGTTATGTTCTTGAAAATGAGAGAGAGAGGGATAGAAAGAGAGAAAGAGAGAGAGAGCGAGAGAGAGAGAGAGAGAAAGAGAGAGAGAGAGAGAGAAGAGTGT
>NW_004798043.1:69347-70753 GCF_000002075.1 Aplysia californica | reverse complement strand
AGAGAGAGAGAGAGAGAGAGAGAGAGAGAGAGAGAGAGAGGCTGTCAAAGAGGATACATGACAAGCCAGAACTTTTGAATGACTCACACAGACAAGTGTCTCTCACAGCAAGGTTTTCTTAGAAATAAAACATTCTTGGGGACCCAAAACTGAGTAAAGTGTAAACAATACAAAACAAACAAAATAAAAAAGAAAGAATAAAAAAAACGACAAAAAAAAACAAACCCACATAGATTTGGAAACCGAACAAAGGGCGTGGTTTGACCTCGCTCCAGGCTCGAGTACTCCCCCTCTTCCTCAACAGCCGTGCGGCTCCACCTCACAACAACGGTTACACTTGAATTAACAGTATCAATAGCAGAGAAAACACAAGCTCTTTCAAGTCTTGATATTAATAGACAGGCTTATCACACCGCCAGTAGTAATCTGGTCTTTCTCTCACAGCTCAGTTCCCACCTTCCACACATGAATATAATGAGTATTGAGCGATAATCCTAGATAATGTAGGGGGGTAGACTCGTGCTAAGTACCGCGGGGCGCCACAGGCTGGAGCCGAATGAATGCTTCGGTGAATTCTGGGTGAGACCAAACCACCCTAAGTGTCCCAGAGACAAACAGTGCCAGGCTTTTTAAAGTAAGACTTTTACGGCATTTGCAACACAATAAGTTCTAATAAGTGTCCAAGATTAGAGGTGATACTAGATAGTTACATACATATAAAAGAAGAAGGAGAAATAAGTACTAAAGGAAGGATAAACAGAAAAATTGGAACTTATATCTTATTGTTTTGTTCGACTAAAAAGGAGCATATTGGTACAACAAGCCACTTAGTGCAGGGGGAAACCGAGACAGAGACACAGAAATAACAGACGGAAAGAAAAGAAGTAAGACCTACCAATAGCGCCCTCCAACCATCAGTCAAACCTAACCGACAACGGCAACGAAGACACAAACAATCAGAAAAGAGAACAAGCCCTTTGATTGAAGACTTTTTTCAATCTAGTAGGCGTTATAAGGCACATGGGACTATGATGGGACATACTTAGGTCATATTATAAGTGCTGAAGATCAGAGGTGTTCCAGAGAGTAACAAAGATTAAAAAGGAGGAGAGATAAGGACTGTGTCTGATGTTGGATGGGAAAGGAGCAGACTACACCAGATCACCCGCCAACCACCCACGAAGACAGTAGTGACGCCTGAGTGTCCAGCTGACTGCAAAAAGCCGCAAAAGCCCACCCCGGGGAAACAGAGAGACTGAAGATAACCAGCCACACACACACACTTTCACACATACAACTAAAGACACCCATAGGCATATACAGACTTTATACAAAACATATACAACATACACACACACACACACACACACACACACACACACACACACACACACACACACACACCA
>NW_004798043.1:62590-66242 GCF_000002075.1 Aplysia californica | reverse complement strand
GGGTGGGGGGTGAATTGTCTGATATGGTGACAAGAGTCTACCCTACGGGCTAACAGAAGGAAGGGATAAAAAGGTAGGTATGTTTGTGTTAACCACAGAATGCCAGGTTAATAGATTAGACAATAGCTAGTAGGAAGGTAGGTACAAAGGTAGGAAAGTAAGTAGGTAACAGGCAGGCGGGTAAGTATGAATGTAAATTGTAGGTAGATAGGTAGGTAGGTGGGTGGGTGGGAAGGCATGTAGGTAGGTAGGTAGGTAGGTATGTAGGTAGGTAGGTAGGTAGGCAGGTACGTAGGTAGGTGGGCAGGTAGCATAGAGATAAATATGTAGGTAGGTGAGTAGGCAAGCCGGCAGGTAGGCAGGTAGACAGGTCGGCAGGTGGTTGGATGCGTAGGAGAAGGATAGGCGGATGAGCTCGAGGCTCATGTAGTCAACAAGAAAGGTGTCCAGGTAGGTATACAGTTAAGCAGAAGGGAAGGAAGGTGAATATGTTGCAGATATGTGGGAATTCTTACATACTGTATTGGAGTCGTGAGCTTCGCCTCTGGTTCCATGCACATTTCTGCGCAATTTCATTTGAGCGATTACCTAATGCTGGGTATACTGTAATTATGTCGAATATTGGTGAGTTACCGAACGAAAAAAATGGGACATGGGGTGTGGGGATGGGGTCGGGGAAAAGCAAAGGTTTTCCAGCCTGTACAGTTTCTGGTTTTGACTTCTGACAGTTTGGGTCTTATCTTATTCACACTTTTCACACCCCACAAAAATAAGACTGTCATATTTTCGAACCCCGGGCATTTATTTTGACCCTGAGTAAAACGAAACACACCGACACAATAACGGGCAATTAGTGATGGGGAAAAGTAAGATAAAAAGACAGACAAAAACAACAGAGGGAAAGAAGAAGAAGGACCTACCAGTGAGTGGCACCTTCCAACCACCCAACCAACCCCAAACCAGTAGAACTGGAACAGAGTTGCAAAGTCCCACATCTCCTACAAACGCCAATCCGTACTTGAGCCTGTCACCGCCCTCCCTGAAGAGCAGAAATCCAAACGTCTCGTTTGGCCCGACCCCCATAGACTAAGCTCGCCTCAGCAATACCCTATGAGATCAGATGACTTCAAATTCAAGCAACAAACACACAACAAGAAATCGTCCAAGCACGTCCGACTATTGCGTCCTCGGGCCAACAATGGCCAGACCTCTGTCGCCCCAACGGCTCATTCAGTGACACGCCTCAGCGGTTTCTTCACACTGGCCTCACGTCTGCGGCGGGAGCACAGGGCCAGTCGGACGCCGTAACGGCCAATTCAAAGCCAGAATTGTGAATGAATCGAGCCCCGGTCCCCGCCACATCACACGTGGGCGAATGGAAGGAGGGAGCGGTGGCGACAAAAGGGGGCGCTCCAAAGACGAGGGGATAATATTATAGTATAGGTGTCGCTGCCTCTTTCCCTTCCCACATTCTATGGTTGCTGAGGAAGTTGCGCAGTCACATTTCGGCAGGAAGCAATTTCCACAATAACAATTAATTTGAAAAGAACTTGAAGAAGGCGCAAATCGCACATCAAACACCTACACGTTCTTTGGTGACTCGATCGCAGAGCACTTCAGCCATTACCGTCATGTCTGAGATAAATCATGGGAAAATTGGCGCACACACACACACACACACAACACACACACACACACACACACACAAACACAAACACACACACACACACACACACACACACACACACACACACACACAATGCATGAATCAGCAGAAGACAGGAAATACCAGTACCGTAGCAATACGCTGTTCTAAGTAGGCCCTACGCACACAATTTCTTCATTTACATAGATTAAAACACCCTACCACTACGACCCAAGAGACCAAGGTTACAACCATACCACTATTGGTTTGGTTTGGTCAGTTTTAGTAAGAATGTCAAAGCACTTGCAACACCAACAAGTCACCGTCATATTATGTATATAGATTACCAGAGAGTAACATGCAAAGGAAAGGAGGAGGGATATTTGAAAGAAAAAAGGACCAAACCACACCAGAGCACCCTAATATAAGCCTTCAGCCACCCACTTTCAATATTACCCTCGCGTCAAAGTTTAACCCCTCATCAATATGGCACAATTTAAGGGACTGGGGTTTGATCTCTGGGGAAGTGTGTTTGAAACTTTTTGAAGATTGAACTCCACCTGAGCGCCTGACCAGGCCAGGCCTGTCCCTTCGACAAAGGACGTTCGCAAGAGACTTTGTTAACATGACCTCCCCGAACTCCGCTCGCATATTGGACTTGGCAACACGGAAGACTTATATCTTAATAAATCAGTGCCCGGTCCATGCTCAGTGCTATCAAACTGGCACTATCTATCAATATTAAACTACTAGGCGAAAACAAGGTTTTTAAAAATCGATAGGCCTACATTCAAGTACTTATTATTCTGTCTTCTTTTTTTTCCAGCACATAATTTTCAATGACCACAAACGTCTAAACTAAAACAGTACTACACAAGCATTTTCCAGTTCTTTGTTTTAGTAATACAAGTAGGTTGTAAAAGTGCCGATAATTAGAGGTGTTGCAAGAGAGTAACAAACACAAAAAGAAGGAGGAAAGATAAGGTCGACAGACGTATCATAGGAAAAAAGGAACAAACCACCTCAGAGCATTCGCCAACTACTTACTTGTTCCACTCTGTACGTACTAAGTTGAACAAATGTCTCATAATTTTGCACTAATCGCTCCTTCTCTACCCCTGTCTGAAGGCTCAACCGTTATCACTTCCGAGTACAACAGTTTAAAGTATTCTGACAGCGACCATATTTTAACTTTGATTCCCCAACGTTACACCAATCATGTTATCTTTCGCTACACCCTTTGAACACGGGGCCAAAACCATGGCAGGGTGTGCTTACGATGAAAGGTCATCGACGTACAAACATCATAAGGTGCACACCGGAAGAGAAGACGAGTGGGAGGGTAATATATAGACATTAGCGATATTAGACCCAGGTGGGAATTATTTCTGTGGACCCAGAGTAAACCAAGTGAATCAAATTGACTTCAGACGCAGATAAGAAAAACGTACACCCGCTCGCTCGCTCCCGGTTGTCGGGTATGAGCACGTACGCACAAACGCACGAACGCACAAACGCACGACCGCACGCGCACACACACACAAACACACACACACACACACACACACACACACACACACAAAGTTATTGCACGTTTTACGGCCATTACTGACATAATTTAGACCATTAAGGAGACGGGCTGCTGCGACTTCGTTTGTCAGGGTCAACCCGTGATGTTTTAGTTTAGTTTGAGCAAGAGTTTTACAGCATTTACAACACAATATTATTTATAGGTCATAAGAACCACGAACATTAGAGGTGTTACAACTAGAGAGTAATATAAAAAAGGAGGAGAGATAAGCACGATAGATGTTTGCTAGGAAAGAAGACGCTAACCACACCAAAGCCCCCCGTAAACCACTCACTCCCGTTATGTATAGGGTATATCTCAGCAAACAGACGGAGAAATCTATGAAATTATGACTTCCTTCCACGAGAACCGAAAGAGCGGTTTGTGCGTGCATTTTTACGACACAATATTGCCTCAGTACACCCCTTCCCCCCCCC
>NW_004798043.1:60554-61819 GCF_000002075.1 Aplysia californica | reverse complement strand
TCAAACCTCACACCACGTTTTCGGAACTTGAGGAAGCATTAAACAGCACGGTCCCCGGCAATGTTCTGTTCTAGTTCAGGCGTTTTATGTCCTGTTTCATGTCACGATGCAGTAAAAACCCGGGCCTGCGTTGTGTTTTGCCATTGCCCCCCTCCGCCGCTCCGCTTTTTCCTCCCCCAGACCCTCACAGGTTCGCTAAAAGCTCCGAAAATCTCAAAAGTCAGAGCGGGATTCGGGACATGGGTAGGATTACCCCTTCACTGACTCAGGAAAACGAGATATTGGGGCAGGGGATTTGGGAGAAGGAGGAGGAGAGATTTATCCGGGGAATACGGAACATCCGGAAGCTACAAGATTTCTAATCTCCAGGGTGTAACCTGGGACCACAAAGTCGAAATACAATCCTTGTTTGTCAGCGAAGCGATATACATAAACACAATTCACGGATGAATTATGTTTTATTTTTCGGAGCAATAAAAAAAGAATAGAACTGATAGGAGGGGGTAAAACTAACGTTACACAGCGAAATGGTTCACTTGTTTGTGTCCATTACCAGTTTGACTGACAAGCCGGGCGCAGAGGTTCCAGCTGAAGAGGAGAAGACTAGGTTGGAAGATGTTCATACTCGTACGCAGTTCCATAGTTTGCGGATTTCTATTCTTTTAGTTTGATAGTTCGGAACGAGTTTTATGGTACTTGTAATACAAATAGGTCATGGAAAATCGAAGATTAGAGGTGTTATTTGAGAGTAACGTAGTACAAAAAGAAAGGAGAGATAAGGGTGATAGATGTTTGAAAGGAATGGAAGAAAGTAAATTTATTGGTATAAGGTCTCTATCAACACAAATGGATTAATTTAGGGGTGGGACCTCCGAATTTATCATCCGTCTCCGACAGGAGACATAGGTTGAAAGTCTTGGAAACTCCACAAAACAACCCGAGTTCAAAAACGCCCAGTCTGGGATTCGACCCAGGTCATCCGCTCCGTAGTTCAGCATAATAGGGCACATCGATTGGAAAGATGGAACAACCCATACCAGAGCACCCGTCAAATACTTGCTTTGTTCGTTTTAATTTCTATTACTGGCCCGGCTTGTTTCATTTTCGATGCTTTGTTTCAAGGGGTTATTTTGTTTTTCGGGTGATGCTCTTGCTGGCTTCTACTTTTATACCAGGTGCCCATTGCGGATGGGGTCGGGTTGGGTATAATCGCCCGACCTGTCGTCTCATTTGTTTTGAGGTGACGAGTCGGGCGCGATCGGCTT
>NW_004798043.1:58573-60290 GCF_000002075.1 Aplysia californica | reverse complement strand
TGGAAGAGAAGAAAGGAGGGAGGAGGGTGTTTGACATATGGCTTGAAGAAACCAACTCTTCACTTATGAGATGTCTGTAGGTAGTACAATGTAATACACTACATATCTCCGTTACAGACCTCTGGACGGCTGTACCTTGCCTGCATGTAAGTGACCTCGCCATGCGCTTCGGATGGAATCAACTCGACCAGCAAAATCGCGGACGCGCGACTAAGTCTGCTCTTAGTCTAAGTAAGAGTTTTAAGGCACTAGCAACACAGATATGTCATCACAAAAATGCCGATAATTAAAGGTGCTACCAGAGAGTAACATACAGAGAAAAAAAAGAGGAGAGACGAGGGCGATAGATGTTTGACAAGAGAGAAGGATCAAACCACACCAGCGCGCCCGCCAACCACCCAGTCTTAAGTCTGCTCACTCAATACTTCTAAAAAGCAAACAAAACAGTGGCACCTGTAGTTGGGTTACTTTAGTCGGACCAGCAGTGACGACATGCAGCTCTCACGGGATTACCAACCTCTTCACGGGATTAACCCCTCTATACTAGACTTTGTCCTATTTTCTTTGCATATGTCCCATTTTTCTACGGGAGATATGTAAGTATCCCATTCTTCTTTCAGTTAGTCTCCATTTACATTCCATCCATGATACAAACCACAACGCTGGGGTTAGCTACATACCGGTTTCTTAGCGTGCTGTTTGTTTCTGTAAAGGTGTAAACCACGGGTCTAACACATCCCACCGCAAATCCACCAAAGGTTTAGGTAAGTCCTCGAGAAATCTACCTAGCGGCCTTATCCCTCCAAAAACCCGTGAGACCGCAAGCTTTGCAAGTCTAAACACTGGAAACCAGGAGTCTGGAGATTGACACAAACACCGCAGCCACTACGGCACGACCCTGGAGCAAAACTCAACAAACTGTGGGGGGAGAGATCCCCATAAAGTCAGGGCGCCACAGTGAGGGCGCCAAAGCCAGAGCGGCGGTTGGGGCAGTTCTGGCGTCCCTCACACGCAACCGTTGATCCCCTGGTCCTTCTGAATCCCCTGTACAGACCACAGTAACGGCTCGGGTGGCGCCAATTAAACAGACGCTGTGTAGCTTTTATCGAAATCAAACCAGGCCAATCAAAAGTAGGTCAGAAATATGTGCTTACGGATACCGATCGTGACAAAACCCAGTCTCGGGAAAATACCTAGGTTAACTCTGTTAAATAAGTAAAAAACCGACGCCCAATGTGGGTTGGGAGGGGCGGGGGCACTGCGAGCTTGCCAAAAGTTGGAATCAACTTCTGTTTAAATACCCTCCCCTCCCCAAAAACAAATTAAATATACACGTATTTAGATATCTAGACGTATTTCGACAATTCAGGCGTTTGGCGCGGGCTGCTTCGACTCGACTGAAAGGGATGTACAGTTCTCCAGCAAACAAACAGATACTGTGTAATATATATAAAATAAGCAATAAGGACAACAACAACCAAAAAGACAACAAAAGAATAAAGAGCAGAGAATTTGAAGAAATAGTTGGGGGGAAACATTAACAATAACAGCAACAGCAACAACAATCACAGAAAACAACAACTGCAACAATAAAAACAACAATAACAACAACCACCACCATCATCACCATCACCACCACAATAACAACAACAACAACAACAACAACAACAACAACAACAACAGCAACGACGACGACGACGACGACGACGACGACGAC